>NC_061484.1:28575647-28591920 GCF_022539355.2 Hippoglossus stenolepis
TGACTGTTGGAGCAGGTGATTTTAGCTCTTTGACTTTTACAGCCTACCCCCTCCTTTTCATTGCACCAGAACCTTAAACCTTCAATAATCAGGAATTCCAGATGTGTCACAGCTGTATATCAAGCCCATCATATTGCACATGAACAATACTGACTGACCAACAGCATCACCTGGCAAACTGAGTCATCAGTCTAACCACACTGCTAATGTCTCCTGTCTGTTGTCTAGGGAAGTCAGTGATAATCATGAATATCATCAGGCTGACTCTGGTGGTCGTGCTGGTTCCAGTGCTTGTCTGGACTCTGTGGACGAGGTAAAACAATACAAATCCATCAGTTCACCCTCTGCTCTTTTACTGTCTTCTTCAAATATCTTCAAACACTAGTTTCAGTGTTATGAAGTTCATTTTGTCAAATGTTGTGTTTGTTGTTGTTTTCGATCCAGGATGAAGAAAACTCTGAGCTTGAAGTCAGAAGCGAATGAAGCTGTGGAGATGATGAAGGTGAGAGACAGTGAGGCCAAAAGAATGATTCCATATCACTGTTTTCATCTCACAATGTTAGAGAAAGAGATAAAACATTTCTTGGATCAGCTACTTTGTCTGAATCTGCCCCAAAATGTAAAAGGTTCTTTCCATTGACCGTATATTAAAATGGACGTAGACTCTGGGTCTAGAAAGTGAAGTGAATGATCCACTTAGAGTCAAATAGACCATAAAGCACCGCAGGCATTGGGGCATGGATACCGTGTGATTGACAGCTAGTACTGGGTGCAGGTCGCAGGTTTAGGTGGGTGGGCAGTGTCCTTGGGTCCTGATTCAGGCTCCACCCCCTCTCCTCCAAATATGGTTACTTCTGGTTTCAAAAAACCAAGATGGCGCTGGACAACATGTCAAAAATGGAGGATTCAAAATGGCAGCTCACAAACCAATGGGTGACGTCACGGTGCGTTGACACTTCTTTTCTGGCCCATGTCCCATCCTTCCACCAAGTTTTGTGGAAATCAGTTTATCAGTTTTTGTGTAATCCTGCTGATGAACAAACAAACAAATGGACAGGGGGCGCAACAACGTTCAAACTATTTTGAATGAACTGTGATTATATGCAGGTTTCATGAATAAAGTCCAGTGAGGCTTAATATTTTCTCATCTCTCCCCCATCAGTCACACAACTGTCCTGAGTATGAGAACGTCGCTGCTGCAGCACAGACAGAAGACACAGAGGAGCAGGAAGACCTGGTGTGAAGCCTCAGGTCAGAGCCACTGTGACAAACATAACCAAGATGGACGACTTCAGAGTACATCCGCATAAAGGAAGTTTACAGAAACCATAGTGTGTAGTTATTAAATACAGGAAATCTGTCCAAGCAACAAAATATCTGAGTGCAAGCGCAGAGTTTGAGCTCAAGCAGAGCAAATCTAAGCACCAGCAGGAGCTGTGTGAGTGCAAGCGCAGGGTTTTGAGTAAAAACACCACGAAATCTGAACGTGCAAGTCCAGCTCTCAAACTAAAAGACCACACTTTTTAATAAAGAGGAAAACACCCACACATTTCCTTTCTACTCATGGTTTCCTGTTTTCTTTTCTCCTCAGGTGCACTGTGATTGGTTGATGAAAGTATGTGAGAGGAAACAGGAAGTATCTCTCTTTACATCCCCGGTTGCAGCAGCAGCAGTTTGTATAGCATGACCTTTAGAGCAAGAGTATTGTTGTGTTGTTTCTTTTCTTTTTCTTTTCTGATGGGTCCAGTCGTCCAGTTTCCGCAGCTTTATTTCTGTGAGCTTTAGTTCTGATGTTGGTTTAGGTTGAAGGAAGATTCTCAGGTCCTACGACCCTTTGTGGGTTGGTGTGTTGGGTTTTCCTTCTTTTGTCCATTTTGCCGGCCTGTTGTTGAAGTTGTTGTCTTTTCTGCAATAAATAGATTTTTTTTTTGCTGTTACCCTCTGAACTATGTTGGACGTCTTGGTGATGAGCCTTTGAGGCTGTGGTAACACCACGTGACTCATCTCGTGTCTTATACATGATATTAATGTGGTTATTACATGGATAATGAATTATTATGTATCGTGATTTTATGATTCTTTCTTAAATAAATGTTTTTGGTCTTTTGTTTTCACTCCTTATCTATTTGTTTGTTTTTCAGCAGAATTACAACAGAAAAGTAAAAACAGATTTTTCCACAAACTCATCAAATTTGGGCAGGAATCCTGATAAAGGGGCGGAGCCAGGAGCCTGTTTGTATCACTTTCTTTATAATTGTGAGACTGATGAAAACAGTCAGGATCATTTAGAGGACTGGTTTCTATGAGTGATTGAACTCTGGTGCAGCTTGATTGAATTGAGGGAGATTGAATTGATGGAGGCTGGCATGTGCACACATAGACACCAAAGGGGGCTTGAGCCACTGCCCTTTTCCTTCCTCGAGAGAAAGTGCCCTTTTTTAAATACATGAATATTATATTCCTGTTTGCGCACAGCTTCCCTGTCAAACAAATATATTGAAATATAATAAAAACTCTAAATATCAGGTGGGGAGATTAGACTAGTCTCTGTACCCTCCCTCCCTCCACGTCTCCTGCACAGAGCTGAGCACTGGAGCTGTGGACATTTCTCCATTCTTAGAAGCATCGCGACTCGGACTCTGAATAATTGTAACAGCGCTGCTCCAGGACAGACACTCGTTAAAGATCCGGTCTGTGTCAGAGTCTCTGTCGGAGTCTGCTTCCTCCTCACTCCTCCTCTGACCTACGCTCACTTTACACTTTAACATTAAACACCAGCACTGATCACAAGTTATCAGGACACCTACAGGACTGACGTTTACTTTGTGTTGGTTTGATTCGCTTTAGAGTTTATGAGACACATGTTTAAACCTGCGACACAACACGAGACGTGACGTGACACAGTCAGGACATCAGGGTTAAAGTGAGAGAACCATCCGGAGTCATGATCCGACATCATCGATTAATAACTAAATACATGTGGTTATCAGTTTGTGTGAGAGGACAGAGACCAACACACACACACACACACACACACACACACACACACACACACACACACACACACACACACTCACTCCTGCAGACAGAAGAGTTTTAACATTGACATTGTGGATGAAAAAACTTTGACTTTTAGTTCTCACAATACACCCAGACCACAAAGTTGATCCAACTTGAAAAAGTAAATAAATAAATTTACTTCATATTTACTTATTAATTTAATTAAAAAACTGCATTGACAAAATTTTGTCAGATTTTTCCAACTTAAAAACGGTTCCTGTGTCGCTCTACTGCTCACGTGCACCTGTGCATGAGCTCATGAAGTCCAGTCTACACAAGTGAACAGTTTTACTCGTGTATCAGACAAAACAAGTTTGACTCACATGAGTTGAATCCTTGTGAGAAATGAGTAAAGAACACTAAAGTAATGTAAGTTTGCATAATTATGCTTTTACAATGTATTGTTATGACCCAGTCTTCATATGGACTGGAGGTGTAAATAAACAGGAACTGACTTCTAACATGAGGTTAAAAGAAAGAATAATTCAACATGTTTTTTAAGTCCAGTCTCAAGAAAGTAAAGAAAGTGTTTCATTTCTTCATTTTAACGAGGGGATTTACTGGTGTTTGTCCGTTCGTGCATGTTAATGATGTAAAGAGGAAGGAAGCCAAGGTCTTAACTGATCTATGATTTCTATCTGTCATCGTGACTGGCTGACAAACATCGTTTCTCAAGGGTGGAATCTAGCTGCTGATGTGGCTGCACCACAGAGACGTGTGAAGCAACGATGGGTTTGAGAGAAGCAGCGAGTTGCTTTGTCATCTTCCTTCTTTCTGTGTCAGGTACATCTACATTTACAGGAAAGCACTTTGTGTTATATCGTGTTTGTATGAAAAGTGTTTGAATAATTGTTCCAGTCTTTCTCGTGGTTCCAGCTTCTTAATGTTTGAGGTTTTCCTGCATTTCTCTTAAATTACTTTGAGTAATTGTGAAGTTTGGATCATTGATTGGACAAAACAGTTATTGTGAAGATGTCACTTTAGTCTCTGCTCTGCGTAGAGGTGATGTTATTCTGAGTTTCTAGATATTGTTATGCCTCAGTGCCGGTGACACCCAGTGACCTCAGGCATCTTGTTTTCAGGTCGTCTCGTTGTCTGATTCTTGTGAGACCAATATCTCAAGATCCCTTTGAGGAATTTCTTCAAATTTGGTACAAATGTTCATCACTTGGACTCAAAGATGAACTGATGATGTTTTGGTGGTTGAAGGTCAAGGTCACAGTGGCCTCACAAAACATGTTTTTCGGCCTCTCGATCATGATAGGGTTAGGGGTTGACTCTCTCTAGCTAGTATTTTACTGTACGACCAGATTTCAGCTGCGGCACACACACAACCAGCAGAGCCGCACCATGACGTCCACTACGCCAGCGTCTGCTTCTCGCAGAACCGGGCAGATGCCATCTACTCCAACATAGCTCAAGTTCAACCCCAGAGAAATACTGAGGAAGACGATATTGGGCTGCTTCAACCTGACAGCAGAGGGATTGATTACCTTTTCAATGACAAATGGTCATAAGAAACGAGGGGCTAACTTCTTGGATACTGACTTCAAGGGAATGTCTTTGGAGGAAAGCCACACAGACTGACCTGGCTTATATGCAGGAGCAGGAATCCGACGTCTTTCAGCGAGGCGTTTGTTGGCTTCCACAGAGCGAAGGAGAGCTGAGCGGGTGTCATTCAGACTTTCCTACAGCGACGAAGGTGATGCTGAACAGAGGTACAGCCAAATCGCTCTCCTGGGAGGAAACAGCTGGTTGATAACCCAGAGAAGCCTAAAAGGGGACATACCTGTTGCTGCGTTGGTTAAGGAATTATGGGCATATTCAATCCAGGTCAGGTGAGAACTCCAGGTTGAATGGTTGAGTGCTGAGGCACTAGCAGGGTGGACTCCAGGTCCTGATTAGCTCTTTCTGTTTGTCCATTGGTCTGTGGTTGGAATCCTGACGATAGGCTGACCTTGGCTCCAAGGGCCTGGCAAAATGCCTTCCACACATGAGAGGTGAACTGGGGACCCCTGTCAGAAACGATGTCAGCTGGTATGCCGTGTAGACGGAAAACATGGTCAGTTAATAGGTTAGCAGTCTCCTGAGCAGATGGTAACTTGGGCAGGGCATGAAAATGGACAGCCTTGGAAAATCAATCCACAATGGTAAGAACAACTGTGTTACCTTGTGAGGGAGGCATACCAGTGACAAAATCCAAGGTGATGTGTGACTAGGGACGGTTAGGAACCTGAAGTGGACACCTTTCAGCAGGTGACAAGCAACGAGAATAAAAGGCACATGGGTGAAGCTTGTGATCTGAACCAGAACGTTGGGATAGAACTGCTCCTACCCCAGTATCCGAGGCATCCACTTCCACTACAAACTGCAGAGAGGGATCTGGTTGAACTAGCACAGGAGCAGAGATGAAGAGATTCTTTAGCTTGCAATATGCTGCCTCTGCCTCCGGTGTCCAGGAAAACTGCACAGAGGAAGAAGTTAGTTTCCTGAGGGGAGCTGCCACTTGACTGAAACCCTTGATGAATCTGCGATAGAAGTTTGCAAAACCAAGAAAACTCTGCAATTTCTTGCGAGTAGTTGGTGTGGACCACTCAGATACCGCTTTGATCTTTTCTGGGTCCGTCTTCACCTGCCCACCCTCGATGATGTACCCCAGGAAACTCACAGAGCTGGTGTGAAACTCGCACTTCTCTGCTTTGACAAAAAGCTTATTTTCTAGTAGTCTCTGGAGAACTAGCCGGACATGGGACACATGCTCACTGAGGTCTTTGGAGAAAATTAGGATGTCATCTAAATAAACAAAAACAAAACGGTTCAGGAATTCACGAAGGACATCAATCACCAGTCCCTGAAAAACAGCTGGAGCATTAGTCTACCCAAAAGGCATAACTAGATATTCAAAATGCTTTAGGGGTGTGTTAAAAGCCGTCTTCCATTCATCCCCATCCCGAATCCGCACAAGATGGCAGGCATTGCGGAGGTCCAGCTTTGAGAAGACAGAGGCTCCTGAAGGGGTTCAAAAGCAGAGCTGATTAGTGGAAGGGGTATTTGTTCTTGATAGTGATGTTATTCAGGTCACGGAAGTCAATGCAAGGCCGGAGAGTCTTATCCTTCTTATCGACAAAGAACAAACCAGCACCGAGGGGAAGAGGATTGGCAGATTATTCCAGCAGCTAACGACTCTTTAATATAATTTTCCATGGCCTCTCGTTCAGGGCGCGAGAGATTCAACATGATTTTTAAAGTCCAGTCTCAAGAAAGTAAAGAAAGTGTTAGATTCACTGTCAGGCTGCAAAACTACTCTCACTGTTATTTGCATGAAATATATTTTAAGTTCATTTCTAAATAAAGAACATTTCTTCATTTTAACAGGGGATTTACTGGTGTTTGTCCGTTCGTGCATGTTAATGATGTAAAGAGGAAGGAAGCCAAGGTCTTAACTGATCTATGATTTCTATCTGTCATCGTGACTGGCTGACAAACATCGTTTCTCAGGTGGAATCTAGCTGCTGATGTGGCTCCACCACAGAGACGTGTGAAGCAACGATGGGTTTGAGAGAAGCAGCGAGTTGCTTTGTCATCTTCCTTCTTTCTGTGTCAGGTACATCTACATTTACAGGAAAGCACTTTGTGTTATATCGTGTTTGTATGAAAAGTGTTTGAATAATTGTTCCAGTCTTTCTCATGGTTCCAGCTTCTTAATGTTTGAGGTTTTCCTGCATTTCTTTTAAATTATTTTGAGTAATTGTGAAGTTTGGATCATTGATTGGACAAAACAGTTATTGTGAAGGTGTCACTTTAGTCTCTGCTCTGCGTAGAGGTGATGTTATTCTGAGTTTCTAGATATTGTTATGCCTCAGTGCCGGTGACACCCAGTGACCTCAGGCATCTTGTTTTCAGGTCGTCTCGTTGTCTGATTCTTGTGAACGCAATATCTCAAGATCCCTTTGAGGGAGTTTCTTCAAATTTGGTACAAATGTTCATCACTTGGACTCAAAGATGAACTGATGAGCTTTTGGTGGTTGAAGGTCAAGGTCACAGTGGCCTCACAAAACATGTTTTTGGCCTCTCGATCATGATAGGGTTAGGGTTAGGGGTTGACTCTCTCTAGCTAGTATTTTACTGTACGACCAGATTTCAGCTGCGGCACACACACAACCAGCAGAGCCGCACCATGACGTCCACTACGCCAGCGTCTGCTTCTCGCAGAACCGGGCAGATGCCATCTACTCCAACATAGCTCAAGTTCAACCCCAGAGAAATACTGAGGAAGACGATATTGGGCTGCTTCAACCTGACAGCAGAGGGATTGATTACCTTTTCAATGACAAATGGTTCTAAGAAACGAGGGGCTAACTTCTTGGATACTGACTTCAAGGGAATGTCTTTAGAGGAAAGCCACACAGACTGACCTGGCTTATATGCAGGAGCAGGAATCCTACGTCTGTCAGCGAGGCGTTTGTTGGCTTCCACAGACCGAAGGAGAGCTGAGCGGGTGTCATTCCAGACTTTCCTACAGCGACGAAGGTGATGCTGAACAGAGGGTACAGCCAAATCGCTCTCCTGGGAGGGAAACAGGTGGTTGATAACCCAGAGAAGCCTCAAAAGGGGACATACCTGTGGCTGCGTTGGTTAAGGAATTATGGGCATATTCAATCCAGGTCAGGTGAGAACTCCAGGTTGAATGGTTGAGTGCTGAGATGCAACGCAGGGTGGACTCCAGGTCCTGATTAGCTCTTTCTGTTTGTCCATTGGTCTGTGGTTGGAATCCTGACGATAGGCTGACCTTGGCTCCAAGGGCCTGGCAAAATGCCTTCCACACATGAGAGGTGAACTGGGGACCCCTGTCAGAAACGATGTCAGCTGGTATGCCGTGTAGACGGAAAACATGGTCAGTTAATAGGTTAGCAGTCTCCTGAGCAGATGGTAACTTGGGCAGGGCATGAAAATGGACAGCCTTGGAAAATCGATCCACAATGGTAAGAACAACTGTGTTACCTTGTGAGGGAGGCATACCAGTGACAAAATCCAAGGTGATGTGTGACTAGGGACGGTTAGGAACCGGAAGTGGACACCTTTCAGCAGGTGACAAGCAACGAGAATAAAAGGCACATGGGTGAAGCTTGTGATCTGAACCAGAATGTTGGGATAGAACTGCTCCTACCCCAGTATCCGAGGCATCCACTTCCACTACAAACTGCAGAGAGGGATCTGGTTGAACTAGCACAGGAGCAGAGATGAAGAGATTCTTTAGCTTGCAATATGCTGCCTCTGCCTCCGGTGTCCAGGAAAACTGCACAGAGGAAGAAGTTAGTTTACTGAGGGGAGCTGCCACTTGACTGAAACCCTTGATGAATCTGCGATAGAAGTTTGCAAAACCAAGAAAACTCTGCAATTTCTTGCGAGTAGTGGGTGTGGACCACTCAGATACCGCTTTGATCTTTTCTGGGTCCGTCTTCACCTGCCCACCCTCGATGATGTACCCCAGTGAACTCACAGAGCTGGTGTGAAACTCGCACTTCTCTGCTTTGACAAAAAGCTTATTTTCTAGTAGTCTCTGGAGAACTAGCCGGACATGGGACACATGCTCACTGAGGTCTTTGGAGAAAATGAGGATGTCATCTAAATAAACAAAACAAAACGGTTCAGGAATTCACGAAGGACATCAATCACCAGTCCCTGAAAAACAGCTGGAGCATTGGTCTACCCAAAAGGCATAACTAGATATTCAAAATGCTCTAGGGTGTGTTAAAAGCCGTCTTCCATTCATCCCCATCCCGAATCCGCACAAGATGGTAGGCATTGCGGAGGTCCAGCTTTGAAGACAGAGGCTCCCTGAAGGGGTTCAAAAGCAGAGCTGATTAGTGGAAGGGGTATGTATTTGTTCTTGATAGTGATGTTATTCAGGTCACGGAAGTCAATGCAAGGCCGGAGAGTCTTATCCTTCTTCTCGACAAAGAACAAACCAGCACAGAGGGAAGAGGATTGGCTGATTATTCCAGCAGCTAACGACTCTTTAATATAATTTTCCATGGCCTCTCGTTCAGGGCGCGAGAGATTCAACATGTTTTTAAGTCCAGTCTCAAGAAAGTAAAGAAAGTGTTAGATTCACTGTCAGGCTGCAAAACTACTCTCACTGTTATTTGCATGAAATATATTTTAATAAGTTCACGCATCATTTCCAAAATAAAAGAACATTTCTTCATTTTAACAAGGGGATTTACTGGTGTTTGTCCGTTCATGCATGTTAATGATGAAAAGAGGAAGGAAGCCAAGGTCTTAACTGATCTATGATTTCTATCTGTCATCGTCACTGGCTGACAAACATCGTTTCTCAAGGGTGGAATCTAGCTGCTGATGTGGCTCCACCACAGAGACGTGTGAAGCAACGATGGGTTTGAGAGAAGCAGCGAGTTGCTTTGTCATCTTCCTTCTTTCTGTGTCAGGTACATCTACATTTACAGAAAAGCACTTTGTGTTATATCGTGCTAATGTTTGGGGTTTTCCTGCATTGTGAAGTTTGGATCATTGATTGGACAAAACAGTTATTGTGAAGATGTCAATTTAGTCTCTGCTCTGCGTAGAGGTGATGTTATTCTGAGTTTCTAGATATTGTTATGCCTCAGTGCCGGTGACACCCAGTGACCTCAGGCATCTTGTTTTCAGGTCGTCTCGTTGTCTGATTCTTGTGAACGCAATATCTCAAGATCCCTTTGAGGGAGTTTCTTCAAATTTGGTACAAATGTTCATCACTTGGACTCAAAGATGAACTGATGAGGTTTTGGTGGTTGAAGGTCAAGGTCACAGTGGCCTCACAAAACATGTTTTTCGGCCTCTCGATCATGATAGGGTTAGGGGTTGACTCTCTCTAGCTAGTATTTTACTGTACGACCAGATTTCAGCTGCGGCACACACACAACCAGCAGAGCCGCACCATGACGTCCACTACGCCAGCGTCTGCTTCTCGCAGAACCGGGCAGATGCCATCTACTCCAACATAGCTCGACTTCAACCCCAGAGAAATACTGAGGAAGACGATATTGGGCTGCTTCAACCTGACAGCAGAGGGATTGATTGCCTTTTCAATGACAAATGGTTCTAAGAAACGAGGGGCTAACTTCTTGGATACTGACTTCAAGGGAATGTCTTTAGAGGAAAGCCAGATAGACTGACCTGGCTTATATGCAGGAGCAGGAATCCTACATCTGTCAGCGAGGTGTTTGTTGGATTCCACAGAGGGAAGGAGAGCTGAGCGGGTGTCATTCCAGACCTTCCTACAGCGACGACGGTGATGCTGAACAGAGGGTACAGCCAAATCGCTCTCCTGGGAGGAAAACAGAGGTGGTTGATAACCCAGAGAAGCCTCAAAAGGGGACATACCTGTGGTTGCGTTGGTTAAGGAATTATGGGCATATTCAATCCAGGTCAGGTGAGAACTCCAGGTTGAATGGTTGAGTGCTGAGATGCAACGCAGGGCGGACTCCAGGTCCTGATTAGCCCTTCCTGTTTGTCCATTGGTCTGTGGTTGGAATCCTGACGATAGGCTGACCTTGGCTCCAAGGGCCTGGCAAAATGCCTTCCACACATGAGAGGTGAACTGGGGACCCCTGTCAGAAACGATGTCAGCTGGTATGCCGTGTAGACGGAAAACATGGTCAGTTAATAGGTTAGCAGTCTCCTGAGCAGATGGTAACTTGGGCAGGGCATGAAAATGGACAGCCTTGGAAAATCAATCCACAATGGTAAGAACAACTGTGTTACCTTGTGAGGGAGGCAAACCAGTGACAAAATCCAAGGTGATGTGTGACTAGGGACGGTTAGGAACCTGAAGTGGACACCTTTCAGCAGGTGACAAGCAACGAGAATAAAAGGCACATGGGTGAAGCTTGTGATCTGAACCAGAATGTTGGGATAGAACTGCTCCTACCCCAGTATCCGAGGTATCCACTTCCACTTTTTTCCAATACACACACAACCAGAGCACAGTGGGAGGCTCCGCCCATCTAACCCAACAGTCGATGGTTCCTGTGTCGCTCTACTGCTCACGTGCACCTGTGCATGAGCTCATGAAGTCCAGTCTACACAAGTGAACAGTTTTACACGTGTATCAGACAAAACAAGTTTGACTCACATGAGTTCAATCCTCGTGAGAAATGAGTAAAGAACACTAAAGTAATGTAAGTTTGCATAATTATGACCTTTTACAATGTATTGTTATGACCCAGTCTTCATATGGACTGGAGCTGTAAATAAACAGGAACTGACTTCTAACATGAGGTTAAAAGAAAGAATAATTCAACATGTTTTTTTAAGTCCAGTCTCAAGAAAGTAAAGAAAGTGTTAGATTCACTGTCAGGCTGCAAAACTACTCTCACTGTTATTTGCATGAAATATATTTTAATAAGTTCACGCATCATTTCCAAAATAAAAGAACATTTCTTCATTTTAACGAGGGGATTTACTGGTGTTTGTCCGTTCATGCATGTTAATGATGTAAAGAGGAAGGAAGCCAAGGTCTTAACTGATCTATGATTTCTATCTGTCTTCGTGACTGGCTGACAAACATCGTTTCTCAAGGGTGGAATCTAGCTGCTGATGTGGCTCCACCACAGAGACGTGAGAAGCAACGATGGGTTTGAGAGAAGCAGCGAGTTGCTTTGTCATCTTCCTTCTTTCTGTGTCAGGTACATCTACATTTACAGGAAAGCACTTTGTGTTATATCGTGTTTGTATGAAAAGTGTTTGAATAATTGTTCCAGTCTTTCTCGTGGTTCCAACTTCTTAATGTTTGGGGTTTTCCTGCATTTCTTTTAAATTATTTTGAGTAATTGTGAAGTTTGGATCATTGATTGGACAAAACAATTATTGTGAAGATGTCACTTTAGTCTCTGCTCTGCGTAGAGGTGATGTTATTCTGAGTTTCTAGATATTGTTATGCCTCAGTGCCGGTGACACCCAGTGACCTCAGGCATCTTGTTTTCAGGTCGTCTCGTTGTCTGATTCTTGTGAACGCAATATCTCAAGATCCCTTTGAGGGAGTTTCTTCAAATTTGGTACAAATGTTCATCACTTGGACTCAAAGATGAACTGAAGGTCAAGGTCACAGTGGCCTCACAAAACATGGCGGACTCCAGGTCCTGATTAGCCCTTTCTGTTTGTCCATTAGTCTGTGGTTGGAATCCTGATGATAGGCTGACCTTGGCTCCAAGGGCCTGGCAAAATGCCTTCCACACATGAGAGGTGAACTGGGGACCCCTGTCAGAAACGATGTCAGCTGGTATGCCGTGTAGATGGAAAACATGGTCAGTTAATAGGTTAGCAGTCTCCTGAGCAGATGGTAACTTGGGCAGGGCATGAAAATGGACAGCCTTGGAAAATCGATCCACAATGGTAAGAACAACTGTGTTACCTTGTGAGGGAGGCATACCAGTGACAAAATCCAAGGTGATGTGTGACTAGGGACGGTTAGGAACCTGAAGTGGACACCTTTCAGCAGGTGACAAGCAACGAGAATAAAAGGCACATGGGTGAAGCTTGTGATCTGAACCAGAACGTTGGGATAGAACTGCTCCTACCCCAGTATCCGAGGCATCCACTTCCACTACAAACTGCAGAGAGGGATCTGGTTGAACTAGCACAGGAGCAGAGATGAAGAGATTCTTTAGCTTGCAATATGCTTCCTCTGCCTCCGGTGTCCAGGAAAACTGCACAGAGGAAGAAGTTAGTTTCCTGAGGGGAGCTGCCACTTGACTGAAACCCTTGATGAATCTGCGATACAAGTTTGCAAAACCAAGAAAACTCTGCAATTTCTTGCGAGTAGTGGGTGTGGACCAGTCAGATACCGCTTTGATCTTTTCTGGGTCCGTCTTCACCTGCCCACCCTCGATGATGTACCCCAGTGAACTCACAGATCTGGTGTGAAACTCGCACTTCTCTGCTTTGACAAAAACTTATTTTCTAGTAGTCTCTGGAGAACTAGCCGGACATGGGACACATGCTCACTGAGGTCTTTGGAGAAAATGAGGATGTCATCTAAATAAACAAAAACAAAACGGTTCAGGAAGCCAGGAAGGACATCAATCACCAGTCCCTGAAAAACAGCTGGAGCATTGGTCTACCCAAAAGGCATAACTAGATATTCAAAATGCTTTAGGGGTGTGTTAAAAGCCGTCTTCCATTCATCCCCATCCCGAATCCGCACAAGATGGCAGGCATTGCGGAGGTCCAGCTTTGAGAAGACAGAGGCTCCCTGAAGGGGTTCAAAAGCAGAGCTGATTAGTGGAAGGGGGTATTTGTTCTTGATAGTGATGTTATTCAGGTCACGGAAGTCAATGCAAGGCCGGAGAGTCTTATCCTTCTTCTCGACAAAGAACAAACCAGCACCGAGGGGAAGAGGATTGGCAGATTATTCCAGCAGCTAACGACTCTTTAATATAATTTTCCATGGCCTCTCGTTCAGGGCGCGAGAGATTCAACATGATTTTTAAAGTCCAGTCTCAAGAAAGTAAAGAAAGTGTTAGATTCACTGTCAGGCTGCAAAACTACTCTCACTGTTATTTGCATGAAATATATCTTAATAAGTTCACGCATCATTTCCAAAATAAAAGAACATTTCTTAATTTTAACAAGAGGATTTACTGGTGTTTTTCCGTTCATGCATGTTAATGATGTAAAGAGGAAGGAAGCCAAGGTCTTAACTGATCTATGATTTCTATCTGTCATCGTGACTGGCTGACAAACATCGTTTCTCAAGGGTGGAATCTAGCTGCTGATGTGGCTGCACCACAGAGACGTGTGAAGCAACGATGGGTTTGAGAGAAGCAGCGAGTTGCTTTGTCATCTTCCTTCTTTCTGTGTCAGGTACATCTACATTTACAGGAAAGCACTTTGTGTTATATCGTGTTTGTATGAAAAGTGTTTGAATAATTGTTCCAGTCTTTCTCATGGTTCCAGCTTCTTAATGTTTGGGGTTTTCCTGCATTTCTTTTAAATTATTTTGAGTAATTGTGAAGTTTGGATCATTGATTGGACAAAACAGTTATTGTGAAGATGTCACTTTAGTCTCTGCTCTGCGTAGAGGTGATGTTATTCTGAGTTTCTAGATATTGTTATGCCTCAGTGCCGGTGACACCCAGTGACCTCAGGCATCTTGTTTTCAGGTCGTCTCGTTGTCTGATTCTTGTGAACGCAATATCTCAAGATCCCTTTGAGGGAGTTTCTTCAAATCGGGTACAAATGTTCATCACTTGGACTCAAAGATGAACTGATGATGTTTTGGTGGTTGAAGGTCAAGGTCACAGTGGCCTCACAAAACATGTTTTTCGGCCTCTCGATCATGATAGGGTTAGGGGTTGACTCTCTCTAGCTAGTATTTTACTGTACGACCAGATTTCAGCTGCGGCACACACACAACCAGCAGAGCCGCACCATGACGTCCACTACCGGGCAGATGCCATCTGCTCCAACATAGCTCAAGTTCAACCCCAGAGAAAGACTGAGGAAGACGATATTGGGCAGCTTCAACCTGACAGCAGAGGGGTTGATTACCTTTTCAATGACAAATGGTCCTATGAAACTTGGTTAGGATTAGCAGGTGGGTTAGGGGTTGACTCTCTCTCTCTCAAACTGAAACAGTCTCTGAAACCAGCAGTCAAGCACTAGGCACACATTCAATATTTCTCTGGAGGAGTTTTCTAGTTCATCCAACTATTTATTTCTTTCCTCCCATCTAGAAGAAACAAGTCCTTCACACAACAACGTGAGTGCGGTGAGAGACCAGAAGACAGAGCACCTGATTGGTCAAAGCTCAAGGCCACAGTGGCCACACCAACATGTTCTGGGCCTTTTGAACATGATATCTCAAATCTGCCTTTCAGGAATTTCTTGAAACTTTGACTCAAAGATGAACAGATTGGATTTTGTCATGATGGTCTCATATGGGCAAGAAATAAATGTATGAATATTGAAACTGCACTGGCTGGAGGAGGCGCACAACCGAAGGGCAGTAATTCTAGTTAGGGAGTAAAATGTAAAGTGAATGTTTCATGGTGGTGACACCGGGTTCATCTGTTAAGAAGATGAGCTGGTGACCAGCAGGGAAAAACAGAAAGCTCCAAGATCACTGCTGCCATCACAGTTTGATTCAGCAGAGTAGGATCAGGCCCACAACAAAGAGAAACTCTCAATACCCAACAAAGTTGAAGTGTAAGACACAGATTCCAGCCTGATCCCAGCTAGTATTTTACTGTACGACCAGATTTCAGCTGCGGCACACACACGACCAGCAGAGCCGCACGATGACGTCCACTACGCCAGCGTCTGCTTCACCCAGAACCGGGCAGATGCCATCTACTGCAACATAGGTCGAGTTCAACCCCAGAGAGAAACTGAGGAAGACGAGGAGGAGGAGGCTGAATACAGCGCTGTTCGATTTGACAGTGCAACAGGGTGAGCAGCTCCACACGTGAACATTTTCATCACTACACTTATTGAGGTTAAAAACTGTGGGTGTGAGTGGTTTATTCTGCCCTTCACAGAACAAGACGTGAAGAAGAGGGGGACGATTCATCTGCAGTGTACAGCACAGTCACCAAACACTGAAGAAACACAACATGAATCTGTTGTTTATATGTGGATTTTACAGCATCACGGAGCCAGAAGAAATAAAACATATAGACATGTGCAGTGTTTGTAAAGGTTTGTTTTCTTTCTTGATGGGTTGGTTAACCCAGATTACAAATTCTCTCACTTCTCACTTTGGAAACCACGAAAGGTAAAGGTAAGAAAGTTGTTCTTCTTCTCCCATAATTGAAAATATTTCCCAGACTCAACCAGGTGTAGAGTTAGCCTCAGGTTAGGCTAACGCTAACCGTAATGTATGTTACCGTCAAAATGTTACAAATAACAATAAGATTAACTTCCAAATATTATAAATTGTAATTAGCTGTAACTAATATTAGAACAGCTAAAAGATTTTATATCAATCAATGGGAGTGACCAATAATCATTTTCTGGAGGGGGGTTTCAACAACAATATTTTGGATAATGTAAGTACACAAATCAACAAATATATAGGTCTTGTAGTATCTTGTCGAATATAAAGATGGACAACATGACAGCTACCCCCAAAGTGAAGCCAAATGATATCTGTCACCCCTGGTGGCTGGCTGCAGTATTTGTCATAAACCCGGCCTCTTCCATGTCAGCTGCC
>NC_061484.1:28592420-28624515 GCF_022539355.2 Hippoglossus stenolepis
TCCTTGTACCAGGTGTAATTAGCTGCTGGGTTAGCATCACTGCTGCAGGTCAGAGTCACCGAGCTGCCCTCCATGATCTCACCAGAGGGACTCACTGACACAGAGGAGGACTGTGGAGCATCTGGATTTACATGGTTTTAATGGTTTGAAGAGTGTTGCAGCATTTGGAATTTTGAAGATGTGCAAAATACTCTCGGCTTTTGAATATTTCAAAAATATTTACTCACATTTTCACATTTATTAAGACACGTTTAGACGCTGTCTTCCCCAGCACATTCTCAGCTGTGCAGTAATATTCTCAGAGTCAGACAACGGGATGGAGCTGAAAACCAGCTGAGCTGCTCTGTTGAAGCAAAGTCTGGTTCTTTTTGTACCAGGCGTATGCAGGGGTGGGTTAGCATCACTGCTGGGTCCAGAGACACCGAGCTGCCCTTCCAAGAATGTCTCCAGGTTGACTCAGCTGCACTAAAGGAACCTTGAGACATCTGCAGGATATAAACAGATCTTTACATGAGAATGTGGCTTTATAGAATATAGTCTTTAATAGTTTGCAGTGGAGTCCCTGGTTCTCCAGCATCTTTAGAAGAGTGTTTGATTTACTTTTGGACACAGGAAGGCCCCCTTTAGTGTTTAGTAGTTTTACCAAGTAATTACTGTTTGTATTAAATACAGACTTCACAAAACTGAACACGTCACCTCTGTCTTGGGAATCACTGGGTGGGATTTGCATGTGTCCTGTTCACATACATGCAAAATCTGAAGGAAAAGTGGAAGTGAAAATGGAAGATGAGCCACTGTGATTAAGCTTTTTCTCACTTCCTGTTATCTTGTCTTTCTCTGTGTGTGGATGGGTGGAGATAATCGTTTTATTTGCTTTATTGCTCTTTGTCTTTATTCTGCTGGATATGAAAAGTGCTTTAACCAACAAACTTTGATTTAATTCTTTTCAAGGGACTTTTTTTCACAATTATTAAATTATAGAAAATCACGAGGCTCAACCTTTCAGAAGTTTCACACGGGACATTTTGGAGTCAACTCTCACACAGGGGCAGTGGTGATGCTCATAAGCACAGGAATAGCTGTTTCAGGGTGAAGGAATCCCCTGAAAATTTAGAGAGCGTTCCCGTGAATTTCTGTTCCATTCTTGTACCAGACAAAGGAGGAGACCAGAGAAGACAGCTGCTGTGACAAGTCAGAGTTGGACCAATCCCAGACCAGATCACCTGAACATCTGTGAACAGGGAAACACATGAAGACAGCTGTGGGACCCCAGGTTGAGAACCACTGAACAACACAGTGACTTAGTGTTCCTCAGTACCTGTGACAGTCAGAGTTGTGCCATGAAACTTCTCTTCCATTCAGACCACTGTGATTTAGGCGATACTGGGCCGAATCGCTCAGTCTCAGGTTCATTATTCTCCAGAGTGGACGCCTGGCTCTGGTTCAAGGACCTGAACACGATCTGTAGACTCTGGGTCTTTGGTAAGTCCACAGCTTGAGGCGATACTGCTGCTCAACAACGAACAGGACTTAGATGTGATAGAATAATAGCGACTGTTGTAACTGCAAGAGATCACTGATGAGCCTTTAAAGGCACAGATGTTCCCTGTCACGATATGTGGTCACTCTGTCATATGAATTTCCATGGACACCTGAAAAACAAAAACCTTTTTGACTATCACCATGACAACTATAATCTTTACTGCTGTATTTAACAGTAATTCACAGATCGCTGTTTCTACATGTCAGGAAATAAACAATGCAGAAAGATGCTACATTTAGCTTTACAGTAGAAGACGATGATGTTTTGAATTCCAGCTCTACATATGTGGTTGTATTTGTGATTTGCTAACATCACCTCCACCCAGAGGTTATGTTTTCCACCCCAGTACATTGGCTGGTTGGTGTGGTTGCACAATTACGCAACAATTTACTGGAAGATTTTGGTGCAGATCCAGGATTTTTAGTTTTTACTTTCTTTAGCATTGCAAGATACGTGTTTTTTCCAAATTTCTGATGATATGTCAGTGTGTGAAATATGGAGCAGCAGTTGAATTGAATGGACTGTTGGGCCTTGGTGGAGGAGCGTGCTCTACTACTACTGCCACTTCTAGTTTGGATATTCAATTCATTGTTCAACTGCAGAATATTTATCATAAAGGTTTGATAACAAACATCTTAGGAATCCAATGACAATGTTCTTTTAATATATGATATGTCAGCTGATGTGTCAGATTTTCTTTTACTCTGCATCAGCCCTCAAATCCCATTTTGGACTCTAGTCAGTGTATTAGCTAAGAAGGTTAAAAAAGGCAGAACATCATTGGTCATTGGAAGAAGTAAACTCACACACTGGAGCAGAGGGGAAATCCTCGTGGCCTCTCACAGCACAGGAAATGCTGTCTGTTGAATAAAAGTAGTCGCTATAAGATTTTTCTCCCCATGTCTTTTGTCCGTTCTTGTACCAGATGTAGGACAGACTGGGAGTTGGAGGACAACTGGTTTGACACTCCACACGTGACCATGAACAGTCCTCCATCCTGCAACCTGATGCTTTTTTGCTGATCACCTGGACACCTGTGAAAGTAAAGAAAGACACACATCCTTTTAGACAGAGCTGTCCACATAAACAAACCATAGATTCTACACTGTTTCAACTGAAATGTTACCTGTGACAGACAAGGAGACTCCAGGTGAATCAGTAAAACTCCAGTCTGTTGGTTTGTTATGAACCTGAACTGGTACACATCATTCGCTCTGTCTCAGGTCTGTGATGGTCAGAGTGCAGGCCTTGTTTCACAGTGATACTGCACACGCCCTGTGTACTCAGAGGCTGCTCTCAGATCCACAGGTTCACTATCCTGTCCTTTAGTAAACCAATCACGTTTGCTCACTGCAACATCAAGGTCATATATTCTGGATGGGTGCCAGTAGGAGCAGCGTATTTGCACCTTCAATCCTTTTACAGCACAGATTCTGAGTAGGAGTGCACCTCACTCTCCAGCCATCAGCAGCCTGCACCACTGTAACCACAGCACAAACTAGAATTACCACCCTGCTGTAGGATGCCTCCACCAACCAGAGCATTTTCAGTCTGTGTTCCTTTCCAGAATCGCCTTAGGAGTCACTGTGACGTTTGAGCTTTGAAATGTGATTAGTTCATCTTTTCACTTAAATTCTGAGAATTTCTCCAAAGGCAGACAAAAATATCATGATGGAGAGGCCAAAACATGTTTCATGAGGCCACTGTGACCTTGACCTTCAACCACCAAAACCTCATCAGTTCATCTTTGGAGTCCAAGTGATGAACATTTGTACCAAATTTGAAATTCCTCAAAGGGATCTTGAGATATTAGTTCACAAGAATCGAACGAGACGACCTGAAAACAGATGCCTGAGGTCACTGGGTGTCACCGGCACTGAGAGCATAACAATATCTAGAAACTCAGAGAATAACATCACCTCTGTGAGCAGAGACTAAGTGACATCTTTACAATAACTGTTTTGTCCAATCAATGATGCAAACTACAATTATAAAACAATTTAAAAGAAATGCCCAGGAAAACCTCCAAACATTAAGAAAGCTGGAACCACGAGAAAGACTGGAACAATTATTCAAACACTTTTCATACAAGCACGATATAACACAAAGTGCTTTCCTGTAAATGTAGATGTACCTGACACAGAAGAGAGATGACAAAGGGCTTCGCTGCTTCTCTCCAAACCATAGTTCGCTTCTGCGTCTCTGTGGTGCAGCCACATCAGCAGCTAGATTCACCCATGGCGCGATGTTTGTCAATGATGCGATAAACAGATAGAAATCATAAGATCAGTTAAGACCTTGGCTTCCTTCCTCTTTACATCATTAACATGCGAGCAGGACAAACACCAGTAAATCCTTGTTAAAATGAAGAAATGTTCTTTTATTTGGAAATGATGCATGAACTTATTCAAATATATTTCATGCAAATAACAGTGAGAGGTAGTTCTGCAGCCTGACAGTGAATCCAACACTTTCTTTACTTTCTTGAGACTGGATTTAAAAAACATGTTGAATTATTCTTTCTTTTAACCTCATGTTAGAAGTCAGTTCTGTTTATTTACAGCTCCAGTCCATATGAAGACTGGGTCATAACAATACATTGTAAAAGGTCACTTAATTGTAAACCCACATTGCTAGTGTTCTTTACTCATTTCTCACGAGGATTCAACTCATGTGAGTCAAACTTGTTTTTGTCTGATACCGTGTAAAACTGTTCACTTGTGTAGACTGGACTTCATGAGCTCATGCACAGGTGCACGTGAGCAGTAGAGGCGACACAGGAACCATCGACTGTTGGGTTAGATGGCGGAGCCTCCCTGTGCTCTGGTTGTGCGTTCACGTGGAGTTGGAAGAATCAGAAGAATTAGTTCCCGACTGTGAAATTCACATGAACTCCACCTCAACTCTGGAACTGATTGTTCAGATTAGTCTGATTCTACATTAAGCACAAGCAAGAGCGTGGAGAGATGCGTTTTGTTTAGAAACACAGTTGCTCCTGGTTGTAGCCAGAGTAAACTACAACTATTCAGTTAAATCAGACGAGCTGGTTTGCTTTGAGAGTTAACTTCACCTGCCGTTTTTAAGTTGGAAAAATCTGATAAAATTAAGTAAATACAATTTAAAAATTAATTGTAAATTTATTTACTTACCTTTTTCAAGTTAGATCAACTTCGTGGTCTGGGTGTATTGTGAAAACTAAAAGTCAGACTGTGCAGTAATACTCTCCAGAGTCTGACGACCGGATGGAGCTGAGGACAAATTGTGTCTCTTCACTGAGAGGTTGAACTTGTTTTATCTCCTTCTCTTGGACCAGGTGTATTTGGCTGCTGGGTTAGCATCACCATGCTGGGTCAGAGTCACTGAGCTGCCCTCCATGATCTCTCACCAGAGGACTCACTGACACAGAGAAGGCTTTGGAGCATCTGAAGGATAGTTTATATTAACACACAGGATGAGAATACAATCAAAACACTTTCTGTATTGTTTGTTAAAGTTTAAATTTAAATTATTTCCACATTGTGTAGCTTCATGAGGAGGAGTAAACTCACCCAAAGTAGGAGGGGAAATGCTCATGTCCTTCTATAGCACAGTGATAGCTGTCTTCAGCATTAACGTGTCGGAGGTGAAAGTATTTTTTCGTCAACCAGTTTCTTGTTATTGTAGCGCAAACGTAGGAAAGATGATCAGGGAGCTGACACCTGCTGTGACAGGTCAGCTCTGTCAGGTAGGATATGGATTGGCTGTTGATCTCCTCACATGTACCTGGAGCTGAGGGGGCTGTGAACAAACATGTTATTTTATTTCAACATACACACTAACATTTCAAACTGACTCTAATGTAAATGTTACCTGTGACAGACAGAGTGACTCCAGCTGAACCAGTTAAACTCCCAGTAGGTTGGTTTGTTGTGAACCTGAACTTGTACACAGCTAATTCGCTCTCTCTCCAGGTTAGAATTCTCAGAGTGCACTTGTTGTTTTCACAGAGATACTCCACGACCTGGAGCTTCTCGGATCAGTCCTTAGATCAGCATTGAATCCCATTACTCTCTTTAATGAACCAGAAAGTTTCCTGAACTGTAGTATCAAGGTAATTCAACATGGATGGTGTGTAGGTACAGTTAATGTCCACTGTTGATCCTCTGGCCAACACAGTCTCAGTAGAGTATGCTCCTCAGCCATTTAATGTTCCATACCACTGTAACACAGAGCACATCAGAGAATCAGAAGATAAACTTGCATTTATAAAACTAACTCCCTGTATTTTCTCTGGTAAATCACCAGTCGGCAGGTTTTCATTTTTAAAAAAGATGATGCGGCTAAGATGAGGCTTTCAGTTCACAAAAACACAGGGAAGTGCCCTTTAGACTTCCAGAGTGAGGAGAAACACACTGTTGGAGAGTGCGGAACATGAGGACCTTGTAAGTTGCTCTTATAATGGAGCAAACTGGCCAATATGGAGGAAATGATCTGTGTCTTTTATGCAGAGTCGACCAAAGATGAATGACAAATCTCCACTTCCTCCCACTCTCCAGAAATGAAGCCAAAATATCCTGGATACTTAGCGCTGCCATCTTTCACATTTGGGAACCACAGTCTGCACAGTAGTGATCTGGAGATGGAGCCACAGTATCAGGTCCCGCCCATCATGAGCTTGACCAATCCTGAGTCAGCCTCAGCTGCCAATCATGAAGATTAATCTAATTTCATTTCATCAAATAACTAATTAAAACCAAACTTGTAAGAAACATGAACAATAGAGTGTGATAAGAACAACCTAAAATGACAGAAACCATCTTTGAGAAAAATGTATTTGACTTTTTGCATGTTCCATCCACTAACATGGAGAGACAGGATGTATGTTCTATGCAGCCAGCCACCAGGGGCGATCACATGCTTTGGCTTCACTTCTGGGAGCAGTCATGTCTTCAATCTTTATTTACACAAGCAGAACACCACTACTAGTACTACACTAGTTTGTCAGTACTGACAGTAGTATCCCAAAGTTCAATGTGCCCATGCAGAAAAAGTATTTAAAGACACATGAAGTTATGGTACAATGCATTATCTCAAATACTCAGCAGATGGTGCTGTTAGTGAAATGCTACTGTAGATTAAACTCACACATTGACGGAGAGCGGAAAATCCTCGTGTCCTTTAACAGCACAGGAAACTCTGTCTGCAGAATAGAAATTATCTCTATAAGATGCTCCTTCCTCCTTCTTCTGTTGATTCTTGTACAGGCAGTAGTTCAGATGATCAGGAGAAGACGACAACTGTGACACACAGCTCTGCCTTGTTATCAGCGTAATACTTCACTGATGTGCTCACCTGCACATGCAAATCTGTGTGTGAGAATAAGGAATTCATTTAGTCAAACTGACAACACACATGCATATAAAAGTGCACAGACACACTCAAGTGAACCAAGATGTAGGAAATAAATGGGAAAGAATGTTCAGATGTAAATGTACCTGTGACAAACAGAGTGACTCCAGCTGAACAGTAAAACTCCCAGTAGGTTGGTTTGTTGTGAACCTGAACTTCTACACAGCTGAGTCGCTCTCTGTCAGGTTAGAGATTCTCAGAGTGCACTTGTTGTTTCCACAGAGATACTCCACCTGACCTGAATACTCCGGATCAGTCCTTAGATCAACGTGAATCCCATTGCTCTCTTGAATGAACCAGAAAGTTTCCTGAACTGTAGTATCATGGTTATTAAATGTGGATGGGTATGTGTAGGTACAGGTAATGTCCTGTTGATCCTCTGAAGCACAGTCTCAGTAGAAGTGTAACTCACACTCAGCCATTCTGACTCCTTACCACTGTAACACAGAGAATCAGATTCATACGACACCAGAAGAGAACACTTGGTTACTTTTTTACTTTCTGTAGAAAAACACATTTCCATGAGCAGCATTCCATAGCATTTCAACTGATGACTCCACACACTGATGACAATTCCTGCATCGAGAGGAGAGGAACTCCAGTCATGATGATAACAATAATAATAATAATAATAATAATAATAATAATAATAACGTTTCAGACTCTAGACGTTAGAAACTTCTAAACAAAGATACAAAATAATACTGATGATAATTCATTCATATATTTTCTTTCTGCATCACTTGCAGGTGGTGATCTGAAAATGAATGAATGGTTCATTTATATTTTCTTTCTCAAACTCACTTCAGGTGAATCAGAAGTCGAGTGTAAAATAAGTGAAACATGAATGTAGACGTACAGTACCTGTCACAGTGAGAAGAAGGACAACAAATCCACTCGCTGCTGCAGTTACCTCATAGTAGCTGCTGCTCGTCTGTGACTTCAAACAATAAAAACGTCCACAGATAAATAATGTGCACAAGATGAAACTCAGTCACATCACAGACACACGTCTACCTACAACACAGAAGAGTCTGAGAATAAAGACAGATTCTGTAAGAGAAAGATAAATTTAAACTGTTAAACACCCCCCTTCCTTCCTCTTTCACTGACATGCTTGCTGAGCCCGATGAGTGAAAGATTAAACCTAAAACAAAGTAACTTGTGTTTTGTACAAACTGTGAATTTCTTCATTTAACAGAGTGTGAGAAACGACTTTGATGGCTGTTCCCACCAAACCTGAATCTTCCTCAACTAAAGCGCAAGCAGCGCAGAACAGGCCTGCCCCCTCGATCCAGCAGTGGACGCAGTGGTTTACTTTCAACCGTCCGACGCACTGCACGGTTGAGAAAGATGTTAATTCCGGCGTGGGTGTGCAGCTGTGCACATGCTTCCTGTGTCCCACTATGTGGCACCAGAGAACACACCCTGCACGCACTATGCTGCTGTATATCCAAGTAGAACACGCCATAGACATTTCCTTGTAAACCGAGGGTAATTAACACAAGGAGTTATGCCCAGTGACCAGTAGGGGCACAATGACTGTGACTGAATATGAATGATTTAAAAAAATGAACACTTGAAGATGCACCAGTGTGAGAGAACTACTAAGAATGACAGGCACCATCTTTGAGAAAAAGGTATTTGATTTGTATACAGACATGTTTTAGCTTGGTCCATGTCCCATCCACTGACATGGAAGAGGCCGAGGTTTATGACAAACACTGCAGCCAGCCGCAGGGGTGACAGATATCATTTGGCTTCACTTTGGGGGTAGCTGTCATGTTGTCCCATCTTTATATTCAGTATCAAGCGTGAAGTTTAGGGAAGATTAGGCGTTGTAAATTTGAGTTAAAACAAATTCTGTTTCATGGTGAAACATCAAAGTTTGACATGTCACCATGGAAAGCGTGAATATCTCAACATGAAGCTTTTTGTGTTCGGATGAGCGGGTGTCACTTCTGCAACAATCTCTGTTAAATCTTCCAAAATGTACTGATGTGCTAATGTTCAAGAAACATTATTAGCAATAAACTTGTTGACTGGTTTTATGTCAGAATGCTTCATGATTCTCAGCTGGCGACCTCAATAGTCCTTTAAAATATTATTATGGAACAATTCTTCATTAGATTTAAATACGACAGACCTATTTGTTGACTTGTGTGCCCATTATCCAAAATATTGTTGTTGAAACCCCCTCCAGAAAAGTGATTATTGGTCACTCCCATTGATTGATATAAAATCTTTTAGCTGTTCTAATATTAGTTACAACTAATTACAATTTATAATATTTAGAAGTTAATCTTATTGTTATTTGTAACATTTTGACAGTAACATACATTACGGTTAGCGTTAGCCTAACCTGAGGCTAACTCCACCTGGTTGAGCCTGGGAAATATTTTCAATTATAGGAGAAGAAGAACAACACTTTTACCTTTCGTGGTTTCCAAAGTGGTAGAGAGAATTTGTAATCTGGGTTAACCAACCCATCAAGAAAGAAAACAAACCTTTACAAACACTGCACATGTCTATATGTTTTATTTCTTCTGGTTCCGTGATGCTGTCAAAATCCACATATAAACAACAGATTCATGTTGTGTTTCTTCAGTGTTTGGTGACTGTGCTGTACACTGCAGATGAATGGAATCCCCCTCTTCTTCACGTCTTGTTCTGTGAAGGGCAGAATAAACCACTCACACCCACAGTTTTAAATAGTAAGGTTGATGAAAATGTTCACGTGTGGAGCTGCTCACCCTGTTGCACTGTCCAAATCGGAACAGCTGTATTCAGCCTCCTCCTCCTTGTCTTCCTCGGTTTCTCTCTGGGGTTGGAGCACGACCTATGTTGGAGTAGATGGCATCTGCCCGGTTCTGGGTAAAGCAGGCTGGCGTAGTGGGCGTCATCGTGCGGCTCTGCTGGTTGTGTGTGCCGCAGCTGAAATCTGAATCGTACAGTAAAATACTAGCTGGGATCAGGCTGGAATCTGTGTCTTACTCTTTAACTTGTTGGGTTCTGAGTTTCTCTTTGTTGTGGGCCTGATCCTACTCTGCTGAATCAAACTGTGATGGCAGCAGTGATCTTGGGCTTTCTGTTTTCCCTGCTGGTGACCAGCTCATCTGCTTAACAGATGAACCCGGTGTCACCACCCACCCGAAACATTCCTCTCATTTTACTCCTAACTAGAATTACTACCCTTCGGTTGTGTGCCTCCTCCAACCAGTGCAGTTTCAAATATTCATACATTATTTTCTTGCCTCATATGAGACCATGTTGACAAAATCCAATCTGTTCATCTTTAAGTCAAAGTTTCAAGAAATTCCTTAAGGAAGGCAGATTTGAATATCATGTTCAAAGGCCCAAAACATGTTGGTGTGGCCACTGTGGCCTTGACCTTTGACCAATCAGGTCATTCCTGGTGTCAGTGAACATTTGTGTGCCAAATTTGAAATGATTCTCTCAATCTGTTCATGAGAGGATAAAAATGGTTCAGGGGAGGTCACAGTCACCTTGACCTTTGACCTCCACAGTCGCCCATCGGACAGACACGGACAACCTGTAAAACATAACGCCTCCGGCCATCGGCTGTCGCCGGCACAGAGGCATGGAGATCCAGTCAGTTTTTTCCTTGCCAGGTTTAAGCTTTTGTTAGAGTAAAGGAATATGACCTCCCAAGACATTCATGGTCTGACCCTTCTCATCAAATCACAATGATGCAAACGCCACGGTTAATGAGGCAGCCTTGAAGAGTGGAGATCAAGTGCTTTTAAATGAAACTATTCATTTTACCTGCGCTCTGTCTTCTGGTCTCTCACCGCACTCACGTTGTTGTGTGAAGGACTTGTTTCTTCTAGATGGGAGGAAAGAAATAAACAGTTGGATGAACTAGAAAACTCCTCCAGAGAAATTTTGAATGTGTGCCTAGTGCTTGACTGCTGGTTTGAAAGAATGTTTGAGAGAGAGAGAGAGAGTCAAACCCTAACCCACCTGCTAATCCTAACCAAGTGATGGACATTTGTACCAAATTTGAAGAAACTCCCTCAAAGGGATCTTGAGATATTGCGTTCACAAGAATCAGACAACGAGACGACCTGAAAACAAGATGCCTGAGGTCACTGGGTGTCACCGGCACTGAGGCATAACAATATCTAGAAACTCAGAATAACATCACCTCTACGCAGAGCAGAGACTAAAGTGACACCTTCACAATAAGTGTTTTGTCCAATCAATGATCCAAACTTCACAATTACTCAAAGTAATTTAAGAGAAATGCAGGAAAAGCCCAAACATTAAGAAGCTGGAACCACGAGAAAGACTGGAACAATTATTCAAACACTTTTCATACAAACACGATATAACACAAAGTGCTTTCCTGTAAATGTAGATGTACCTGACACAGAAAGAAGGAAGATGACAAAGCAACTCGCTGCTTCTCTCAAACCCATCGTTGCTTCACACGTCTCTGTGGTGGAGCCACATCAGCAGCTAGATTCCACCCTTGAGAAACGATGTTTGTCAGCCAGTCACGATGACAGATAGAAATCATAGATCAGTTAAGACCTTGGCTTCCTTCCTCTTTACATCATTAACATGCATGAACGGACAAACACCAGTAAATCCCCTTGTTAAAATGAAGAAATGTTCTTTTATTTTGGAAATGATGCGTGAACTTATTAAAATATATTTCATGCAAATAACAGTGAGAGTAGTTTTGCAGCCTGACAGTGAATCTAACACTTTCTTTACTTTCTTGAGACTGGACTTAAAAAACATGTTGAATTATTCTTTCTTTTAACCTCATGTTAGAAGTCAGTTCCTGTTTATTTACAGCTCCAGTCCATATGAAGACTGGGTCATAACAATACATTGTAAAAGGTCATAATTATGCAAACTTACATTACTTTAGTGTTCTTTACTCATTTCTCACGAGGATTGAACTCATGTGAGTCAAACTTGTTTTGTCTGATACACGTGTAAAACTGTTCACTTGTGTAGACTGGACTTCATGAGCTCATGCACGGGTGCACGTGAGCAGTAGAGCGACACAGGAACCATCGACTGTTGGGTTAGATGGTCGGAGCCTCCCACTGTGCTCTGGTTGTGTGTGTATTGGAAAAAAGTGGAAGTGGATACCTCGGATACTGGGGTAGGAGCAGTTCTATCCCAACATTCTGGTTCAGATCACAAGCTTCACCCATGTGCCTTTTATTCTCGTTGCTTGTCACCTGCTGAAAGGTGTCCACTTCAGGTTCCTAACCGTCCCTAGTCACACATCACCTTGGATTTTGTCACTGGTTTGCCTCCCTCACAAGGTAACACAGTTGTTCTTACCATTGTGGATTGATTTTCCAAGGCTGTCCATTTTCATGCCCTGCCCAAGTTACCATCTGCTCAGGAGACTGCTAACCTATTAACTGACCATGTTTTCCGTCTACACGGCATACCAGCTGACATCGTTTCTGACAGGGGTCCCCAGTTCACCTCTCATGTGTGGAAGGCATTTTGCCAGGCCCTTGGAGCCAAGGTCAGCCTATCGTCAGGATTCCAACCACAGACCAATGGACAAACAGGAAGGGCTAATCAGGACCTGGAGTCCGCCCTGCGTTGCATCTCAGCACTCAACCATTCAACCTGGAGTTCTCACCTGACGTGGATTGAATATGCCCATAATTCCTTAACCAACGCAACCACAGGTATGTCCCCTTTTGAGGCTTCTCTGGGTTATCAACCACCTGTTTTCCTCCCAGGAGAGCGATTTGGCTGTACCCTCTGTTCAGCATCACCTTCGTCGCCGTAGGAAAGTCTGGAATGACACCCGCTCAGCTCTCCTTCGCTCTGTGGAAGCCAACAAACGCCTTGCTGAAAGATGTAGGATTCCTGCTCCTGCATATAAGCCAGGTCAGTCTGTGTGGCTTTCCTCTAAAGACATTCCCTTGAAGTCAGTATCCAAGAAGTTAGCCCCTCGTTTCTTAGAACCATTTGTCATTGAAAAGGCAATCAATCCCTCTGCTGTCAGGTTGAAGCAGCCCAATATCGTCTTCCTCAGTATTTCTCTGGGGTTGAACTTGAGCTATGTTGGAGTAGATGGCATCTGCCCGGTAGTGGACGTCATGGTGCGGCTCTGCTGGTTGTGTGTGTGCCGCAGCTGAAATCTGGTCGTACAGTAAAATACTAGCTGGAGAGAGTCAACCCCTAACCCTAACCCTATCATGATCGAGAGGCCGAAAAACATGTTTTGTGAGGCCACTGTGACCTTGACCTTCAACCACCAAAACATCATCAGTTCATCTTTGAGTCCAAGTGATGAACATTTGTACCCGATTTGAAGAAACTCCCTCAAAGGGATCTTGAGATATTGCGTTCACAAGAATCAGACAACGAGACGACTTGAAAACAAGATGCCTGAGGTCACTGGGTGTCACCGGCACTGAGGCATAACAATATCTAGAAACTCAGAATAACATCACCTCTACGCAGAGCAGAGACTAAAGTGACACCTTCACAATAACTGTTTTGTCCAATCAATGATCCAAACTTCACAATTACTCAAAGTAATTTAAGAGAAATGCAGGAAAACCTCAAACATTAAGAAGCTGGAACCTTGAGAAAGACTGGAACAATTATTCAAACACTTTTCATACAAACACGATATAACACAAAGTGCTTTCCTGTAAATGTAGATGTACCTGACACAGAAAGAAGGAAGATGACAAAGCAACTCGCTGCTTCTCTCAAACCCATCGTTGCTTCACACGTCTCTGTGGTGCAGCCACATCAGCAGCTAGATTCCACCCTTGAGAAACGATGTTTGTCAGCCAGTCACGATGACAGATAGAAATCATAGATCAGTTAAGACCTTGGCTTCCTTCCTCTTTACATCATTAACATGCATGAACGGACAAACACCAGTAAATCCCCTTGTTAAAATGAAGAAATGTTCTTTTTTTTAGAAATGAACTTAAAATATATTTCATGCAAATAACAGTGAGAGTAGTTCTGCAGCCTGACAGTGAATCTAACACTTTCTTTACTTTCTTGAGACTAGACTTAAAAAAACATGTTGAATTATTCTTTCTTTTAACCTCATGTTAGAAGTCAGTTCCTGTTTATTTACACCTCCAGTCCATATGAAGACTGGGTCATAACAATACATTGTAAAAGGTCATAATTATGCAAACTTACATTACTTTAGTGTTCTTTACTCATTTCTCACGAGGATTGAACTCATGTGAGTCAAACTTGTTTTGTCTGATACACGTGTAAAACTGTTCACTTGTGTAGACTGGACTTCATGAGCTCATGCACGGGTGCACGTGAGCAGTAGAGCGACACAGGAACCATCGACTGTTGGGTTAGATGGGCGGAGCCTCCCACTGTGCTCTGGTTGTGCGTTAACGTGGAGTCGGAAGAATCAGAAGAATTAGTTCCCGACTGTAAAATTCACATGAACTCCACCTCAGCTCTGGAACTGATTGTTCTGATTAGTCTGATACTACATTAAAGCACAAGCAGAACGTGGAGAGAGATCGTTTTTGTTTAAAAACGCAGTTATATGGTTGTAGCCAGAGTAAACACAACTATTCAGTTAAATCAGACGAGCTGGTTTTACTTTGAGAGTTAACTTCACCTGCCGTTTTTAAGTTGGAAAATTAAGTAAATACAATTTTTAAATTAATTGTAAATTTATTTACTTACCTTTTTCAAGTTAGATCAACTTTGAGAGATTCAGACTTCCATGTTCTTCACTCCACGGTGTGGTAGGACAGACACTGTACAAAGACGGATTGGGCCCCAACGATCAATCCACCAGTTTGACATTAAGACTGGACTCACGGACGTTGAAGGGACTTTTATGTGCACACTTTTTAAAATTGTATTTATGTTTGTTCATTATTTTGGGTAAATTTATGCTGTATTGTAAGTGTCAAACAAACTTGGAACTGCAGGTTATGTGTTCTAATACAAGTTCATTCAAAGTAATCCGTGTTAATTCTCAAGCATTGATATTCAAGTCCAGGCTCCTGTTTACCTCAGATTCTGATCCTGCTCTACATTTACACTTTCTCAGTGTAAATCATACTACACAAGCATTCATCCACCTCGTTCTCTGGTAAACGGGACCCGTATGCCCAACTCACGGAAGAAGACAATAAATATGTGCGTGTTTATGTCTCATTTGGCGCCTGACTGGCTTTATTATGAAAAGACTAACAAAAAGACAGAACAAATACTGAAGTGAGATTAAAATATAGTAAGAGTTTCAAAACAATAGCAAATAGGAAGAAATGAGCTTCACATTTAATGTAAAAATTGAAACATATGAACAGAATAAAAACAAATCTGCTTTGTTGCAAAACTGTACATCACAAAGAAAAGAGGAAGTTGTGAGGAACAATAAATGAAATAAACAAGACTATAAATATGAATAATGTCGTGAAGAAAAAGAAAAGTATGAATAAGACTGGCCTCCTAAAGGTGCAGCAAACAAACTTATTATGTTACTAAAATTAGCAACCATTATAATAATAATGTATCAATAATCTTAATGAAGAATAAGTAATAATGGTAATCTTTTTGTATAACTTATAAACCTGATCACAGTAGGAACAACATTATTCTGTTCCCCAGAATAACATTCGAAGCCACACCCTGAGAGACGGCCAGAGAAAAATGGCCACTGTGAACATGGTGGATTAAAACACACCTAACTCTTCTTCTTCACGTGTTTAACACGTGATGTAGAGAAATACCACAAAACACTAAAGTGAAATCAATGGGCCTGATGCAAACTTCTGAACAGACACCAGAGGCAATACAGCTCATCTGTTGCCAGCAGTTCACTTTGTGTTAACGGTCACATTCAAGGCGCTCATCACGCAGAAGTAGCAGCTCACATCCACATGAGACGTAGGGTCCTTCCAGTCCTCTCAGAGGAAATGAGGACAACTCCTGATCTGCTGATGATGAACGCTGGAAATAATGAGTGTTAGAAAGAAGGAAAGAGAACAGAATCCTCTCTGTGGCTTTTATCAGTAAAACTTTATTACCATCTAGTGACAGCAGTGTCACACTACAACTAACTAATAAAGCTTGTTTTGATTATTTTGAGCGAATAGAAAAAGCATCATAAGTTTACAGTTTGTCGACTGTCTAAAATCGCATAGTTATTTTCATGTTTGGAATGCAAGTTATAAATGTTTGATATTTTTCATTCAGAAGCAATGTGGCGTTTTTAACAACTTCTACAAGTTGCTGAAATATTTCGAGACAAAAGTCGAGCCACCGAAGTCATGCTTGGATTCATCCTCGGGGCAATTTATCCATTAGCTGTCAAGACAAGTCACTTAAACTGAACATTTCACTTCAACAATGATGCTGAGTCTGACTGTCACCAAAGTAGATTCATCCTGTGGGTACCACAATGCCATGAACTTCTATTCAAATCCATCCATCAGCTGTTGAGAGCATCACTGGGAGACTCAAGGTGATTTCCAGACGTTGGTCTAAACAGCAGGAGGTTTTTTCACTGTGCTGTACAATGCAGCTGGATCCCCTCCAGTGTCCTGACTCTGGTTCTGAAAGGAGATAAAACAAATAAATGATCAGGAGGTCATGAAAGGGCATTAAAGGAGACATATTGAGTTTCAAAGGCAAAGTTGAAAGCCCAAAGTCTGAGCTCCTCTCCTGGAAAACGAGCTCCTCTGCCCCACAGAAACATGAAGCTCCCAGTCATCTCTCTACCAGTGTCCCGCCTGTACCTCTGCATCGCCAATGGCAGAAGCCAGGGCTGTAGCAACGTAGCATAAGCAGTATTTAAATAACAGTGGTGCTGGAACACATTGCTGTGTTACGAAGTGTTGCATCAATGTTAGCGCGGAGGAGGTCATTCTTACGCTCGTGAAACAATTTATGTAGGATGATGTGGGTTAAAATACGTATGAATGCTTCAATACAGGCTGAATGTCACAGTCTCTGCTTCACTGTCAACAGCAGCTTCTCACCAGCATCTGTAGAGAACTTTAGGAATCCATTGTGTCACTGCCTTTTAAAACAGTCGCTGCTGATTGGGGAACACCTGACACACCCACTGAACGAGAGCCATGTGTACACGGGTTCAAACAAACATGCTGTTCACTACGGAAACGCTAGTTAAAACTATAAGAAATGATTTGAGATTGAATGTCCTCAGAAGTGAGAGTGGAGGATTTCAAGACGCACACAGGAAGCACAACCAATCACAACAGAGTGGGTCGGGTGACCAATCAGAGCAGACTGGGCATTATCAGGAGGGGGCCTTAAAGAGACAGGTGTGTGAGCCAAAACCATGTTTGAGACAGAGGCTGGAAAAGAGTGAGCTGCATATGATGTGTGTCTGAGGAAAGTGATGTTTTCTGAACATTAAACATTTTAAAGTCACAACACTAATTAAAATGATCAAACTGAACAGAGCAGAATATGCCCTTTACAAATACACATAAGCTAACAAAACAAGAAATGAAAGTAAAACAAATGACTTCTATAGGATATATTCTGTTTATGATGTTTTGTGGTGTTAGTGAGGATAATGGTCCTGAACAAAGAGCCGCTCACCTCGGGGCAGATCTGTTAAAGTTGACAGAAGCGTGACGCAACTTCCTCCGCCTCCTTGTGTTTGCTGAATTCCAGCTGATCCGACGTGGGAGTAGATGGGATCCACTGTCTCTTCGCGAAGTGGACACTGGCATAGTGGAAGGCCACAGCTTTCCTCAGTCTGATTGGGTAGACGCTGCAAACACAAATTTGCTGAGTCTTGTACATGTGGCAGTATGGACAACGTTAGAGTCCAACTATAGCAGCTATTGATTTATTTAAAGCGCCTCCTTCTACAATTCAGACGTGTTTCAAGGACAGGAAACATGTGGTTCTACTAAAAACCAAAAGAGGGAAGGTCTCAGGTTGAAATTCCAAACACTAACACTACAAACTTCTCACTAGTGTATGTGAGCCACTTGTGTGTGCGTCTCACATCGGTTGTGTCCAGATAAAGATCACATCTGGGAGCTGATGTTCGCAGACTGCAGCCAAGTTTGTCGAACACAAGTTGTGTAACATCATTTAATTAGAGGTCGAGCTACACACAATATAAATCCTAGACCCCCAAAACTATCTGTCAGCAAATCATTGATAAAACTTTAGCACTATATCTTGGGCATTTATGTGTATCATTTAATTGTATAACACTTTAATACAACTGCAGGTCTACAGACACAGAGGTACTTAAAAAGAAAAGTTGTGGCTCACAGAAACTAGAAGGAGCGAGAAGGAAGGGCAGAGGCCACACCCCTAACTCCCTTCTTCTCTCAGTCTTGTTCCGACTACAACGAGTACACAACTCTCCGCCTCTCCATGCACCACGCCTACTCACCGACACTCAATGCCACACAGCTATCTCTCCAAATTCAGAATACACTACTTCAAATTCACGCCAAAGGGCAACATACTAAAATACAGATAGAAAGAACACGACTGCTCTGTGGATCAACCTTAATTATAGAGCTGCATCCACACGCAGCTAACACTGACTTTATTTGTCCCAATGACACACTACTTAACAGCAGTCTCTACACACTAGTCTCAGACAGAATAATGAAATCAACTTGTTACACAGCACACCCAATGGTGATCTGCTCCACATTACAGTGCTCCATACTCAAAGATATTCGAATCAATCAACAATCTTTCAAAACTTGACAAGATTTAGCAGCACATGTTACAAACTAACAAACTTAGAGCAGCATCATGTCATAGTTCAGCAAAAAGTGTTGAACAAACTGCACAGCACAGAAAATTATAACACTCAGCAATTTGCTTAAAATGGATAGATTACCAGAAGGAAGTCAACACCAGATGATTGTTTTACAATGGCAATTTTGACTGTGATTTAATAACTAGTTTTTAATCTTCTTCACATGACAGAGAAAAGGGTTTGATATGAGAAGAGTACTTGAAAGATTTAACGCTGAACTGTAACCTTCACCTGCTCACTGTGGTCAAGTCTGTTCCCAGGATCAGCAGATTGCTGAGAGCTTCTTCTTCTGATCAATTGAACCAAATAACAAAAAAACAATATACATACACCGAGTTGATTTAATTTAACAGACAGATTTTCAGGAATTATTGTGGGATAAAGTTTAGTGGAACAGATTTGCTCACCTTGACTGGTAGGAACACGGAGAGGAGAGTCACAGAGAGGAAAACTGCAGCGGCTGATCCAATGAGTGCTGGATTTCCATGATCCAGGAAACTATGATGAAATAACTTTTACTTCATCATTTCAATAAATCACAATACTTAAAGGTGCAGGACGAAACATTTACAAAACAACTTTTTGTCATGTTTGACAAAACCTGTCTCGATGTTCTGACTGAATATAAAGACAGTTTCTTTCTAATAAAACGTGAAGAGCCCTGTTCAGAGTGGCACCTGTTTGTGGGCGTGTCTCTTAAACTGTTAATGAGCCACTGCTCCCCTGCTGGGAGTTGTATGTGATGCAGCAGGAGTGGCTCGCTCTTCACCACTGTCTGTTCCGTTGAGAGCTCGTTTGCTCGTCACATGAATGTGCACAGTGAAGGAAATATCTTTCAAGTTTACTGAGGATGGTGAAAGCTTTATGGATGTTTTAACTGATGCTGGTGGATTCCTCTTTGTGCTGCTGATGGTCTGACTGTGGAATATTTATGGACAGAAGCGTCAAACGACCCATATCTGCACACATTTAAATGTAAAGGACAAAGAATGGCTGAAGTCAATCCACAGCTCCAGAACCTTTAAAGGGTGTTAGACTTCACATGACTCACTCAGCTCCAACAGTCAGATGTAAGGTGGCCTTACTACGCCCTGTGTGTTCTGGCTCACACTGATAATTTCCCCCACCATGTTCAGCCAGGATATCAGTGATGGTGAAGATTTGTCCTGATGCTTTTGGTGAGTCCTCGGGGCCCTCCTTGTACCAGGTGTAATTAGCTGCTGGGTTAGCATCATACTGCTGCAGGTCAGAGTCACCGAGCTGCCCTCCATGATCTCACCAGAGGGACTCACTGACACAGAGGGAGGCTTTGGGAGCGGCCTGTATGTGAAAACAGAATGGACATAACAGATGACAGACATTGTGTTTAACATTTGGGACATATATGATATGATGTGTTAAAGTCAAAGGTGCTCAGGTGAGGAGGCACTGAGTTACAACAGCAAGGTTGTTAAACTGATACAGGTAAATTCTTCTTTTGTTAAGTGAGAGGTTTTTTCTAATCATTTCCTGGGTTGCACTACTGTTTCCAGACTCCCCTGAATGTCCAGCAGATTTCAAACCATAGTCCAGTTTGTAACGTGGACTTCAAACGTGACATATGACCCTTTCCACAATTAGACAGAGTTTCTTCCTAATAAAACGTGGTGAAGAGCCCTGTTCAGAGTGGCCTGTTTGTGGGCGTGTCTCTTAAAATGTTACTGAGCTACTGCCTCCCTGCTGGGAGGTGTATGTGTGACGTGGTGCACAGGAGCAGGGCTCTTGTTTTCACCAATGTCTGTCTGCTGAGAGCTGTTTGCTCTGGGCTACGTGAATGTGCACAGTGAAGGAAATATCTTTTTAAGTTTACTGAGGATGGTGAAAGCTTTATGGATGTTTTAACAGATGCTGGGTGGATTCCTCTTGTGCTGCTGATGGTCTGACTGTGAATATTTATGATGCAGAAGTCAAACGACTCCATATCTGCACATTTAAAATGTAAAGGCCAAAAGAATGGGACAGACTCAATATATCTTCCCTTAATAAACTGTGTTTCACTCACATGTCACAGTAATAGAGATGTTTGCTGAACTCCTTCCCAGCTCATTCTCAGCTGTGCAGTAATACTCTCCAGAGTCTGACGACCGGATGGAGCTGAGGACAAATTGTGTCTCTTCACTGAGAGGTTGGAACTTTTATCTCCACTTCTTCCCTGTACCAGGTGTATTTAGCTGCTAAGTTAGCAACACTGCTGCAGGTCAGAGTCACTGAGCTGCCCTCCATGATCTCACCAGAGGGACTCACTGACACAGTGGGAACCTTGGAGCATCTGAAGGATAGTCTATATTAACACACAGGAGGAGAATACAATCAAAACACTGTCTGTATTATTTGTTAAGTTTAAATTTAAATTATTTCCACATTATTGTAGCTTCATGAGGAGGCGTAACCACCCAAAGTAGGAGAAGTGAAACGCTATGTCCTTCTATAGCACAGTGATACCTGTCTTCAGCATTAATCGTGTCGGAGGTGAAAGTATTTTTTTCATTCAACAGGTTTATTGTTATTGTACCAAACGTAGAAAGATGATCAGGAGCTGACACCTGCTGTGACAGGTCAGCTCTGTCCAGGTAGAATATGTATCATTGTTGATCTCTCACATGTACCTGGAGCTGAGGGTCTGTGAACAACATGTGATTTTATTTCAACATACACACTAACATTTCAAACTGAGTCTAATGTAAATGTTACCTGTGACAGACAGAGTGACCAGCTGAACCAGTTAAACTCCTCCAGGTTGGTTTGTTGTGAACCTGAACTTGTACACAGCTGAGTCGCCTCTGTCAGGTTAGAGATTCTCAGAGTGCACTTGTTGTTTCCATAGAGATATTCTACACGACCTGGAATACTCCGGATCATCCTTAGATCAACGTAAATCCTATTACTCTCTTTGAATGAACTAGAAAGTTTTCTGAACTCTCTAGTATCAAGGTTATTAAATGTGGATGGGTATGTGTAGGTAAGGTAATGTCCATTGTTGATCCTCTGAAGGCACAGATCTCAGTAGAAGTGTAACCCACACCCCAGCCATTCTGACTCATACCACTGTAACACAGAGCACATCAGAGAATCAGAAGATAAACTTATACATTTATAAACTGATTCTCTGGTGAATCACCAGCTCACAGGTTTTCATTTTAAGATGATGACGATGCTAAGATGAGGAAACTTTCAGTTCACAGAAAACACAGGGAAGTGCCCTTAGACTTGCGTGTGAGGGAGAAACACACTGTTGGAGGTGAGGAACATGAGGGACCTTGTAGAAGTTGCTCTATAATGGAGCAAACTGGCCAATATGGAGGAAATGATCTGTGTCTTTATGCAGAGTCGACCAAAGATGGACGACACGTCTCACTTCCTCCCCACTCTCCAGAAATGAAGCCAAAATATCCTGGATACCAACGCTGCCATCTTTCACATTTGAACCACAGTCTGCAGCAGTAGCGATCTGGAGATGGAGCCACAGTATCAAGGTCCCGCCCATACATGAGTCGACCAATCCTGAGTCAGCTTCAGCTGTCAATCATGAAGATTAATCTAATTTTCATTTCATCAAATAATCACTAAAACCAAACTTATGAGAAACATGAACAATAGAGTGTGATAAGAACGACTCCAAATGACACAAACAATCTTTGAGAAAATGTATTTGACTTTTTAGATTGGTCCATGTTCCATCCACTAACATGGAGGAGACAGGATGCATGTTCTGTTTCCCTGCAGCCAGACACCAGGGGCGATCACAATGCTTTGGCTTCACTTCTGGGGAGCTGTCATGTCTTCAATCTTTATTTACACAAGCTGAATACTAGTACTAGTACTACACTAGTTTGTCAGTACTGACAGTATCCCAAGAGTTCAATGTGCCCATGCAGAAATAAGTATTTAAAGACACATGAAGTTATGGTACAATGCATTATCTCAAATACTCCAGCAGATGGTGCTGTTAGTGAAATACTGTAGATTAAACTCACACATTGACGGAGAGCGGAAATCCTCGTGTCCTTTAACAGCACAGGAAACTCTGCTTGTAGAAATAAAATAACCTGAATAAGATGCTCCTTCAATCTCCTTCTTTTGATTCTTGTACCAGACGTAGTTCAGATGATCAGGAAGACGACAACTGCTCTGACACCTGAGCTCTGCTGTGTTATCAGAGTTATACTTCACTGATCTGCTCACCTGCACATGCAAATCTGTGTGTGAGAATAAGGAATTCATTTTAGTCCAAACTGACAACACACATGCATATAAAAGTGCAATTGACACACTCTGCTAAGTGAACCAAACAAGATGTAGGAAATAAATGAATGAATGTTCAGATGTAAATGTTACCTGTGACAGACAGAGTGACTCCAGCTGAACCAGTTAAACTCCCAGTAGGTTGGTTTGTTGTGAACCTGAACTTGTACACAGCTGAGTCGCTCTCTGTCAGGTTAGAGATTCTCAGAGTGCACTTGTTGTTTTCACAGAGATACTCCACACGACCCGAATATCTTGGATCATCCTTAGATCAACGTGAATCCCATTACTCTTGAATGAACCAGAAAGTTTCCTGAACTGTAGTATCATGGTTATTAAATGTGGATGGGTATGTGTAGGTACAGTAATGTCCACTGCTGATCCTCTGACGGCACAGATCTCAGTGGAAGTGTAACTCACATCCCAGCCATTCTCACACTGTACCACTTGTAACACAGAGAATCAGATTCATAACGACACTCAGAGAACATTTAGTTTGGCTTTTACTTTCTGTAGAAAAGAAACACATTTCCATGAGCAGCATTCTTATAGCATTTCAACTGATGACTCCACACACTGATGACAATTCCTGCACGAGAGTGAGAGGACCTCAGTCATGATGATAATCATAACACACATACACACACACAATAATAATAATAATAATAATAATAATAAAAATAATGATAATAACGTTTCAGACTCTAGACAATAGAAACTTCAAAACAAAGATACAAAATAATACTGATGATAATTCCTTCATATATTTTCTTTCTGCATCACTTTACAGGTGATCTGAAAAATGAATGAATGGTTCATTTATATTTACTTTCTTCTCAAACTCACTTCAGGTGAACTAGAAGTCCGAGTGTAAAATAGAGTGAAACATGAATGTAGATTTACAGCACGTCACAGTGAGGAAGAAGGACAACAAATCCACTCGCTGCTGCAGTTATACCAGGTAGCTGCTCTCGTCTGTGATCAAACAATAAAACGTCCACAGATAAATAATGTGCACAAGATGAAACTCCAGTCACATCACAGACACATCTACCCACAACACAGAAGATTCTGAGAATAAAGACAGATTCTGTAAGAGAAAGATAAATTTAACTGTTAAACACACCCAACTTCCTTCCTCTTTCCACTGACATGCTTAAGAGCCAGAAGGTGTTAGATTAAACCTAAAACAAAGAAGTAACTTGTGTTTTGTAGAAACTGTGAATTTCCTTCATTTTACAGAGTGTGAGAAACGACTTTAGTGGCTGTTCATACCAAACCTGAATCATCCTCAACTAAAGCTGTAAGCAGCTTGAACAGGCCTGCACCCTCGATCCAGCCAGTGGACGCAGTGAGCCACTTTCTCAACCGTCCGACACTGCACGAGCTGAGAAAGATGCTAATTCCGGCGTGGAGTGTGCAGTTGTGTACATGCTTCCTGTGTCCAGGCTATGGCACCGGAGAACACACCCTGCACGCACTATGCTGCTGTATATCAAGAGTAGAACACGACATGAACATTCCTTGTAAACCGAAGGGTAATTAACACAAGGGTTACTTCCAGTGACCAGTAGGGGCACAATGACTGTTACTGAATATGAATGATTTAATAAAATGAACACTTGAAGATGCACCAGTGAGAAGACCAACAAGAATGACAGGCACCATCTTTGAGAAAAAGGTATTTGATTTGTAGACAGACATTTTTTAGCTTGGTCATGAAGCCACTGACATGGAAGAGGCCGGGTTCATGACAAACACTGCAGCCAGCCACCAGGGGGTGACAGATATCATTTGGCTTCACTTTGGGGGTAGCTGTCATGTTGTCCATCTTTATATTCAGTATCAAACGTGACGTTTAGTGAAGATTAGACGTTGTAAATTTGAGTTAAAACAAATTCCTGTTTCATGGTGAAACATCAAAGTTTGACATGTCACCATGGAAACGTGAATATATAATATGAAGCTTTTTGTGTTCCTGGATGAGCGGGGTGTCACTTCTGCAATAATCTCCTGTTAAATCTTCAAAATGTACTGATGTAATTTTTAATCGTCTAGAAAACATTATTAGTAATAAACTTGTTGACCTAGTTTTTTATGTCAAGTGCTTCATGATTCTCAGCTGACGACTCAATAGTCCTTTTTTTTTTTTTTTTTTTAAATATTATTATGTAACAATTCTTCATTAGATTTATAAATACTACAAGACCTATATATTTGTTGACTTGTGTACTTACATTATCCAAAATATTGTTGTTGAAACCCCCCTCCAGAAAATGATTATTGGTCACTCCCATTGATTGTTATAAAATCTTTTAGCTGTTCTAATATTAGTTACAACTAATTAAAATTTATAATATTTAGAAGTGAATATTATTGTTATTTGTAACATTTTGACAGTAACATACACATGGTCAATGTTAGCCTAACCTGGAGGCTAACTCTACACCTGGTTGAGCCTGGGAAATATTTTCAATTATGGAGAAGAAGAACAACTTTCTGCATTTTTACCTTCGTGGCTTCCAAAGTGAGAAGTGAGAGAATTTGTAATCTGCTAACCAACCCATCAAGAAAGAAACAAACCTTACAACACTGCACATGTCTATGGTGTTTTATTTCTTCTGCCCGTGATGCTGTAAAATCCACATAAACAACAGATTCATGTTGTGTTTCTTCAGTGTTTGGTGACTGTGCTGTACACTGCAGATGAATCGCCTCTCTTCTTCACGCCTTGTTCTGTGAAGGGCAGAATAACCACTCACACCTTACAGTTTTAACCTCAATAAGTGTCGTGATGAAAATGTTCACGTGTGGAGCTGTTTCACCCTGTTGCACTGTCAAATCGAACAGCGCGTATTCAGCCTCCTCCGTCTTCTCTCCCTGGGTTTCTCTCTGGGTTAAACTCGACCTATGTTGGAGGTAGATGGCATCTGCCCGGTTCTGGGTGAAGCAGACGCTGGCGTAGTGGACGTCATCGTGCGGCTCTGCTGGTCGTGTGTGGGCCGCAGCTGAAATCTGGTGGTACAGTAAAATACTATTCACTTTACATTTTACTCCCTAACTAGAATTACTGCCCTTCGGTTGTGCGCCTCCTCCAACCAGTGCAGTTTCAATATTCATACATTTATTTCCTGCCTCATATGAGACCATCGTGACAAAATCCAATCTGCTCATCTTGAGTCAAAGTTTCAAGAAATTCTGAGGCAGATTTGAGATATCATGTCTAAAAGGCCCAAACATGTTGGTGTGGCCACTGTGGCCTTGAGCTTTGACCAATAAGGCGCTCTGTCTTCTGGTCTCTCACCGCACTCACGTTGTTGTGTGAAGGACTTGTTTCTTCTAGATGGGAGGAAATAAATAAATAGTTGGATGAACTAGAAAACTCCTCCAGAGAAATATTGAATGGTTTCAGACACTGTTTCAGTTTGAGAGAGAGAGAGTCAACCCCTAACCCACCTACTAATCCTAACCAAGTTTCATAGGACCATTTGTCATTGAAAAGGTAATCAACCCCTCTGCTGTCAGGTTGAAGCAGCCCAATATCGTCTTCCTCAGTCTTTCTCTGAATCATAGATCAGTTAAGACCTTGGCTTCCTTCCTCTTTTCATCATTAACATGCATGAACGGACAAACACCAGTAAATCCCCTCGTTAAAATGAAGAAATGTTCTTTTATTTTGGAAATGATGCGCGAACTTATTCAAATATATTTCATGCAAATAACAGTGAGAGTAGTTTTGCAGCCTGACAGTGAATCTAATACTTTACTTTCTTGAGACTTGACTTAAAACATGTTGAATTATTCTTTCTTTTAACCTCATGTTAGAAGTCAGTTCCTGTTTATTTACAGCCCAGTCCATATGAAGACTGGGTCATAACAATACATTGTAAAAGGTCATAATTATGTAAACTTACATTACTTTAGTGCCTTTACTCATCCTAAGGATCTAACTCATGACAAACTTGTTTTGTCTGATACACGGTAAAACTGTTCACTTGTGTAGACTGGACTTCATGAGCTCATGCACAGGTGCACGTGAGCAGTAGAGCGACACAGGAACCATCACCTGTTGGGCTTAGATGGGCGGAGCCTCCACTGTGCTCTGGTTGTAAGGTTAACGTGAGTCGGAATAATCAGAAGAATTAGTTCCCTGACTGTGTAAATCACGAACTCCACTCAGCTCTGGAACTGATTGTTCTGATTAGTCTGATACTACATTAAAGCACAAGCAGGAACGTGAGGAGAGATCGTTTCTGTTTAGAAACGTGTTATATGGTTGTAGCCAGAGTAAACACAATTATTCAGTTAAATTAGACTAGCTGGTTTTACTTTGAGAGTTAACTTCACTTGTTGCTTTAAGTTCAAAAATCTGAAAACAGCAAATACAATTTTAAAATTAATTGTAAATTTATTTACTTACCTTTTCAAGTTAGATAAACTTCGTGGTCTGGGTGTATTGTGAAAAACTAAAAGTCAGCCAAATGGAAATAAATCTTTCATGTTTAATATTTTCCTCCCAAATGTTAAGAGAGACAAACTGTAGCTGACAGGTGAGGGTTTGCACACTTCCCCTCCTGCCCAGGCCTGAGTTAGAGGTTTAATGTTATGAACAGAGTTTATAATGATGAGGCCAGATGAAGGTTCAGTGCTTCAGTTCGAGCTTTCAAACATCACACTTTCATCTGCATTTTATCTTGATAGTGTCAGAAGAAAGAAGACGGACAAACAGCAGAGTCACTACTGTTTGGACACAGAGATAAGACTGATGCGTGCAAGTGTCTGGCTCCAGAGCTTGTTAGTAACAAGGATGTGGTCAGTGATAAAAAAGAGCCTTGGTGTTTTCTTCTGTGGTTGATGAAGTTGTAAGAAACAGAAATGAATTTTGCTCTGACCTTCCACGGCTCCTCTTTTCTCTTCACATACAGGTTTTGTGGCTCCTCATAACCTGAAATAACAATAGCCCCATCTTTAAAATCAAAAGCAAACAAAGCGAACACAGAAACATTTTAAAAAGGCATGTGCAGTGCACTTTTTTAGATTAAGTTAACGTGAGCAGACGACAGAAAACATCAGTGTTTATTCATTTATTGTTTTGTGCAAATACTTATAAAAAGGAAATAACTTCATTTGAAAAAGCAAAGCAGCAGTGGTGTCTAGAGATAACGGTTTGTCACAGAGTCTTTATTGTTTCAACAAGGTTCAACCAGAGACACTGGTCCCAGTAAATCCTGACGAGAGGTGACATGTCCCACACAGCAGGAACCAGGAGTTCATCAGGTGACTCCTCAGTGACGCTTCAAACAAATCTAAATCTTTTTAGACCTTCTTATATTCAAAGTATTTACAAGGTTGGGTTCTGACCTGTGCAGAACCTGCCTCTCTTTTCTTTCTCTCACACACACATTTGCCAGCTGTCGGTATCATTCGGGCAGAACATCCTCTGGTTCTATTTGACGGTCCTGTTCCCTATTCTGTAAATCCCCTGTACGTGTCTGGGTGCAGGGGTTGGGGAGGGGAGGGGAAATAGTTAGGGGCGTTTTGCTCTCTGCTTTGCCCTTGCTGGTCTGGTATGTGTCTGAAGCTATGTGCTTGTCACCAGAAACAACTCCAGTCCGCCACAGAAGCACTCTCGTGTCCATTTACAGGCGCCTCTGCCTGGACCTGCAATGGCTGTAACCAGAGGAGGTTATTTGGTATTTGAACACATTTGTATAAAGTGAGTTTCATGTTCAATTCCTCTTGTGACTTCCTGTAGAAAAACGTGCATGGTGAGTGATTTCCTCAGAACCCTGTGGAAGCTGAGCTGTGCTGTGTTCCTGCAGCACTGAAGCCCAGGCTGGTGTTGGTCCTTTGTGTGGAGGGCAGAGTCCGCTGATCCAACGGTCCGGGTACCAGATCACCAGCTTGCAGCTCCCCAGCCCCCCTGGCCAGGAGGACACATGGACGTTACAATGCTCCTAAAGGCACAAGAATGACGATGGTTGGACAGTGATATTCAAGAGTAATGTGAAGGGGCTCAGACTAATCTCTGAACAGCTACTCCTTCATTTCAGAACCGCTCAGACCCTAGAAATGTTTTACTCAATGTTAAAGACCCAATCTTTCTCACTGACTTTCATTTAAAGCTCTAGCTTGAGACCTGATTTTATCTGTTACTGTGCAATATTTTCATTCTCAAATATCATGATGTCATATTGCTTTTTCATATTCTGTTTTGCTATATAAAATTTGTATATTCATATTTTACACATTTCCTTTCTTTGGTCAGCTGTGTTGTTTTTGTTACATGAATAAACTCTGTTCTCCTGAACCGAGCCGTCCATGACTCACCTGCAGCTTCTCCAGGGCTCTGGCAGCTATGTTGGCGTTTGAAGTTGACGAAGGCACAGAAGCAGAAGAACTCTGATGCTCTCTATCTCACCAAACCTGTAAATCCATGGAAACAATAAACCTCAAACCTCCAGCAGAGAAGGTGGTAACAGACAACGCTGACCAACTCTTTACTACTGCTGGCAGTATAAACCTTGCTACTTTTGCTTCTACTACAAGTACTTTAACTATTAAACAAAAGCAAAACTACCTCTTACCTACAAAGAACTTCTGTTCTAACTACTGTGCTGCTGCAATAACTACTACTATCTACTGTCTTCATTGAATACACTTTTATAATCCTTAATTTTTAATGTGGTAGTACCACTGTTTCTCATAACACTGTAAACCATCTTCTTTCTAGTTATTATCAGTAAAGTTTTACCTACCTGTGATGCCTCTTTAAAATGCTGCTTTATTGAATCACTTGATTTATTTAGTACATCATTATAAATAAGTGCCGCACACTCATTTGAGTGCACAAGTAAGACAATACAGACTGTAACAAAGATGGTCGATACTGCCTGCACTTCCCTCCCACTGTTCAGAAATCAAGCCATAATATCCCAGACACGACCGCTGTCATCTTTGGAGTCACAATCTGCACAGTTCAGTGATCAGGGGATTGAGCCAAGGTATATATGACCTATACTCCCGCCAGCCACCAGGGGGGCAATGGAGACGATTTGGCTCCACTTTTAGAGAGCTGTCATGTCGTCCATCTTTAGTTACAGTCGAAACAATCAGCAGGCTTCTGTTGAGACATTACATTGACTTACACTTTATGGACAAAAAGTATTGGGACACACCTCTTAATCATCGATTTCACTCAAGTCCTATTGCCCTCGGTTAGTTCCGGTGAAGGAAAATCTTAATGCTTAATGCAGGAAAAGAAAGGAGGAAAGAAGGAGGTGGAGATGGGGAGGGGGTGAACGGGAGGAGAAAGTCATGGATCACAGGAGATCAAAATGTGGGAGAGAGTGATACATAAAAAATCATCATCTTCACTACCCACAGAGGAGACTGTGTTTATTCTACATTGTACAAGACTTTTATAAATAGAAATACAGTTAGTATCTTCTTCACATTCAAGCTCCACAACATATCCTGTATATATACACTAATGTTCAAAAGTTTGGGGTCACCCAGACAATTTCATGTTTTCCATGAAAACTCACACTTTTATTTATCGAATGAGTTGCAAAATGAATAGAAAATATAGTCAAGACATTGACAAGGTTAGAAATAATGATTTTTATTTGAAATATTAATTTTGTTCTTCAAACTGTGCTTTCGTCAAAGAATGCTCCATTTGCAGCAATTACAGCATTGCAGATCTTTGGCATTCTAGCTGTTAATGTGTTGAGGTAATCTGTAGAAATTTCACCCCACGCTTCCTGAAGCACCTCCCACAAGTTGGATTGGCTTGATGGGCACTTCTTGCATACCCTACAGTCAAGCTGCTCCCACAACAGCTCAATGGGGTTGAGATCTGGTGACTGCGCTGGCCACTCCATTACAGACAGCATACCAGCTGCCTGCTTCTTCCCTAAATAGTTCTTGCATTATGTGGAGGTGTGCTTTGGGTCATTGTCCTGTTGTAGGAGGAAATTGGCTCCAATCAAGCGCTGTCCACAGGGTATGGCATGGCGTTGCAAAATGGAGTGGTAGCCTTCCTTATTTAAAATCCCTTTTACCTTGTACAAATCTCCCACTTTACCAGCACCAAAGTAGCCCGAGACCATCACATTACCTCCACCATGCTTGACAGATGGCGTCAGGCACTCTTCCAGCATCTTTTCACCTGTTCTGCGTCTCACAAATGTTCTTCTGTGTGATCCAAACACCTCAAACTTTGATTCGTCTGTCTATAACACTTTTTTCCAATCTTCCTCTGTCCAATGTCTGTGTTCTTTTGCCCATATCAATCTTTTCTTTTATTGGCCAGTCTCAGATATGGCTTTGCCACTCTGCCTCAAAGGCCAGCATCCCGGAGTCGCCTCTTCACTGTAGACGTTGACACTGGCGTTTTGGGTACCATTTAAAGAAGCTGCCAGTTGAGGACCTGTGAGGCGTCTATTTCTCAAACTAGAGACTCTAATATACTTGTCTTCTTGCTGAGTTGTGCACCGGTTCCTCCCACTTCTCTTTCTACTCTGGTTAGAGCCCGTTTGTGCTGTTCTCTGAAGGGAGTAGTACACACCGTTGTAGGACATTTTCAGTTTCTTCGCAATTTCTCGCATGGAATAGCCTTCATTTCTAAGAACAAGAATAGACTGGCGAGTATCACATGAAAGTTCTCTTCTTCTGGCCATTTTGAGAGTATAATCGAACCCACAAATGTGATGCTCCAGATACTCAACTAGCTCAAAGGAAGGCCAGTTTTATAGCTTCTCTCACCAGCAAAACAGTTTTCAGCTGTGCTAACATAATTGCACAAGGGTTTTCAAGGGTTTTCTAATCATCCATTAGTCTTCTAAGGCGATTAGCAAACACAATGTACCATTAGAACACTGGAGTGATAGTTGCTGGAAATAGGCCTCTGTACACCTATGTAGATATTTCATTAAAAACCAGACGTTTCCACCTGGAATAGTCATTTACCACATTAACAATGTATAGAGTGTATTTCTGATTAATTTAATGTTATCTTCATTGAAAAAAACAGTGCTTTTCTTTGAAAAATAAAGACATTTCTAAGTGACCCCAAACTTTTGAACGGTAGTGTATCT
>NC_061484.1:28625014-28690014 GCF_022539355.2 Hippoglossus stenolepis
AAAGATGAACTGATGAGGTTTTGGTGGTTGAAGGTTTGAGTATCACAGTGGCTCTACAAAACATGTTTTTCGCCTCTCGATCATGATAGGGTTAGGTTAGGGGTTGACTCCTCTCCAGCTAGTATTTTACTGTACGTACCAGATTTCAGCTGCGGCACACACACAACCAGCAGAGCCTCACCATGACGTCCACTACGCCTGGAAGGCCTGCTTCTCGTGAGAACCGGCAGATGCCATCTACTCCAACATAGCTCAAGTTCAACCCCAGAGAAATACTGGAGGAAGACGATATTGGGCAGCTTCAACCTGACAGCAGAGGGATTGATTACCTTTTCAATGACAAATGGTTCTAAGAAACGAGGGGCTAACCTCTTGGATACTGACTTTGGCGGGAATGTCTTTAGAGGGAAAGCTGCACAGACTGGACCTGGCTTATATGCAGGAGCAGGAATCCCACGTCTTCAGCGAGGCGCGGTTGGCTTCCCCACAGACCGAAGGAGAGCTGAGCGGGTGTCATTCCAGACTTTCCTACAGCGACGAAGGTGATGCTGAACAGAGGGTACAGCCAAATCAGCTCCTGGGGAGGGAAACAGGTGGTTGATAACCCAGAGAAGCCTAAAAGGGGACATACTCTGTGGCTGCGTTGGTTAAGGAATTGGCGGGCATATTCAATCCAGGTCAGGTGAGAACTCCAGGTTGAATGGCTGAGTGCTGAGATGCAACGCAGGGTGGGACTCCAGGTCCTGATTAGCTCTTTTTCTGTTTGTCCATTGGTCTGTGGTTGGAATCCTGACGATAGGCTGACCTTTGGCTCCAAGGGCCTGGCAAATGCCTTCCACACATGAGAGGTGAACTGGGACCCTGTCAGAAACGATGTCAGCTGGTATGTCGGTAGATTTGAAAACATGGTCAGTTAATAGGTTAGCAGTCTCCTGAGCAGATGGTAACTTTGGGCAGGGCATGAAATGGACAGCCTTGAAAATCGATCCACAATGGAAAGAACAACTGTGTTACTCAGAGGGAGGCATACTCAGTGACAAAATCCAAGGTGATGTGGGTGACTATAGGACGGTTAGAACCGGAAGTGACACCTTTCAGCAGGTGACAAGCAACGAGAATAAAAGGCACATGGGTGAAGCTTGTGATCTGAACCAGAATGTTGGGATAGAACTGCTCCTACCCCAGTATCCAGGCATCCACTTCCACTACAAGCATCCACTTCCACTACAAACTGCAGAGAGGGATCTGGTTGAACTAGCACAGGAGCAGAGATGAAGAGATTCTTTAGCTTGCAATATGCTGCCTCTGCCTCCGGTGTCCAGGAAAACTGCACAGAGGAAGAAGTTAGTTTACTGAGGGGAGCTGCCACTTGACTGAAACCCTTGATGAATCTGCGATAGAAGTTTGCAAAACCAAGAAAACTCTGCAATTTCTTGCGAGTAGTGGGTGTGGACCACTCAGATACCGCTTTGATCTTTTCTGGGTCCGTCTTCACCTGCCCACCCTCGATGATGTACCCCAGTGAACTCACAGAGCTGGTGTGAAACTCGCACTTCTCTGCTTTGACAAAAAGCTTATTTTCTAGTAGTCTCTGGAGAACTAGCCGGACATGGGACACATGCTCACTGAGGTCTTTGGAGAAAATGAGGATGTCATCTAAATAAACAAAAACAAAACGGTTCAGGAATTCACGAAGGACATCAATCACCAGTCCCTGAAAAACAGCTGGAGCATTGGTCTACCCAAAAGGCATAACTAGATATTCAAAATGCTCTAGGGGTGTGTTAAAAGCCGTCTTCCATTCATCCCCATCCCGAATCCGCACAAGATGGTAGGCATTGCGGAGGTCCAGCTTTGAGAAGACAGAGGCTCCCTGAAGGGGTTCAAAAGCAGAGCTGATTAGTGGAAGGGGGTATTTGTTCTTGATAGTGATGTTATTCAGGTCACGGAAGTCAATGCAAGGCCGGAGAGTCTTATCCTTCTTCTCGACAAAGAACAAACCAGCACAGAGGGGAAGAGGATTGGCTGATTATTCCAGCAGCTAACGACTCTTTAATATAATTTTCCATGGCCTCTCGTTCAGGGCGCGAGAGATTCAACATGATTTATAAAGTCCAGTCTCAAGAAAGTAAAGAAAGTGTTAGATTCACTGTCAGGCTGCAAAACTACTCTCACTGTTATTTGCATGAAATATATTTGAATAAGTTCACGCATCATTTCCAAAATAAAAGAACATTTCTTCATTTTAACAAGGGGATTTACTGGTGTTTGTCCGTTCATGCATGTTAATGATGAAAAGAGGAAGGAAGCCAAGGTCTTAACTGATCTATGATTTCTATCTCTCATCGTCACTGGCTGACAAACATCGTTTCTCAAGGGTGGAATCTAGCTGCTGATGTGGCTGCACCACAGAGACGTGTGAAGCAACGATGGGTTTGAGAGAAGCAGCGAGTTGCTTTGTCATCTTCCTTCTTTCTGTGTCAGGTACATCTACATTTACAGGAAAGCACTTTGTGTTATATCGTGCTAATGTTTGGGGTTTTCCTGCATTGTGAAGTTTGGATCATTGATTGGACAAAACAGTTATTGTGAAGATGTCACTTTAGTCTCTGCTCTGCGTAGAGGTGATGTTATTCTGAGTTTCTAGATATTGTTATGCCTCAGTGCCGGTGACACCCAGTGACCTCAGGCATCTTGACCATGAATGACCTGATTGGTCAAAGGTCAAGGCCACAGCGGCCACACCAACATGTTCTGGGCCTTTTGAACATGATATCTCAAATCTGCCTTTAAGGAATTTCTTGAAACTTTGACTTAAAGATGAACAGATTGGATTTTGTCATGATGGTCTCATATGAGGCAAGAAATAAATGTATGAATATTGAAACTGCACTGGTTGGAGGAGGCGCACAACCGAAGGGCAGTAATTCTAGTTAGGGAGTAAAATGTAAAGTGAATGTTTCATGGTGGTGACACCGGGTTCATCTGTTAAGAAGATGAGCTGGTGACCAGCAGGGAAAAACAGAAAGCTCCAAGATCACTGCTGCCATCACAGTTTGATTCAGCAGAGTAGGATCAGGCCCACAACAAAGAGAAACTCTCAGAACCCAACAAAGTTGAAGAGTAAGACACAGATTCCAGCCTGATCCCAGCTAGTATTTTACTGTACGACCAGATTTCAGCTGCGGCACACACACGACCAGCAGAGCCGCACGATGACGTCCACTACGCCAGCGTCTGCTTCACCCAGAACCGGGCAGATGCCATCTACTGCAACATAGGTCGAGTTCAACCCCAGAGAGAAACTGAGGAAGACGAGGAGGAGGAGGCTGAATACAGCGCTGTTCGATTTGACAGTGCAACAGGGTGAGCAGCTCCACACGTGAACATTTTCATCACTACACTTATTGAGGTTAAAAACTGTGGGTGTGAGTGGTTTATTCTGCCCTTCACAGAACAAGACGTGAAGAAGAGGGGGACGATTCATCTGCAGTGTACAGCACAGTCACCAAACACTGAAGAAACACAACATGAATCTGTTGTTTATATGTGGATTTTACAGCATCACGGAACCAGAAGAAATAAAACATATAGACATGTGCAGTGTTTGTAAAGGTTTGTTTTCTTTCTTGATGGGTTGGTTAACCCAGATTACAAATTCTCTCACTTCTCACTTTGGAAGCCACGAAAGGTAAAAGTAAGAAAGTTGTTCTTCTTCTCCCATAATTGAAAATATTTCCCAGGCTCAACCAGGTGTAGAGTTAGCCTCAGGTTAGGCTAACGCTAACCGTAATGTATGTTACTGTCAAAATGTTACAAATAACAATAATATTCACTTCTAAATATTATAAATTGTAATTAGTTGTAACTAATATTAGAACAGCTAAAAGATTTTATAACAATCAATGGGAGTGACCAATAATCATTTTCTGGAGGGGGGTTTCAACAACAATATTTTGGATAATGTAAGTACACAAGTCAACAAATATATAGGTCTTGTCGTATTTATAAATCTAATGAAGAATTGTTCCATAATAATATTTAAAGGACTATTGAGGTCGTCAGCTGAGAATCATGAAGCACTTGACATAAAAACTAGGTCAACAAGTTTATTGCTAATAATGTTTCTGGACGATTAAAGTACATCAGTACATTTTGAAGATTTAACAGGAGATTGTTGCAGAAGTGACACCCGCTCATCCAGGAACACAAAAAAGCTTCATGTTATATATTCACGTTTCCATGGTGACATGTCAAACTTTGATGTTTCACCATGAAACAGGAATTTGTTTTAACTCAAATTTACAACGTCTAATCTTCACTAAACGTCACGTTTGATACTGAATATAAAGATGGACAACATGACAGCTACCCCCAAAGTGAAGCCAAATGATATCTGTCACCCCCTGGTGGCTGACTGCAGTATTGAGAAAAGTAAACCGTTGCGTCAACTGGCTGGATCGAGGGGGGGGGCAGGCCTGTTCAACGCTGCTTACAGCTTTAGTTGAGGATGATTCAGGTTTGGTGGGAACAGCCACTAAAGTCGTTTCTAACACTCTGTTAAATGAAGAAATTCACAGTTTGTATAAAACACAAGTTACTTCTTTGTTTCAGGTTTAATCTAACACCTTCTGGCTCAGCAAGCATGTAAGTGGAAAGAGGAAGGAAGTGGGATGTGTTAACAGTTTAAATTGATCTTTCTCTGACAGAATCTGTCTTTATTCTCAGACTCTTCTGTGTTGTAGGTAGACGTGTCTGTGATGTGACTGAGTTTCATCTTGTGCACATTATTTATCTGTGGACGTTTTTATTGTTTGAAGTCACAGACGAGAGCAGCAGCTACTATGAGTGTAACTGCAGCAGCGAGTGGATTTGTTGTCCTTCTTCTCACTGTGACAGGTACTGTACGTCTACATTCATGTTTCACTCTATTTTACACTCGGACTTCTGATTCACCTGAAGTGAGTTTGAGAAAGAAAGTAAAAATATAAATGAACCATTCATTCATTTTCAGATCACCACCTGTAAAGTGATGCAGAAAGAAAATATATGAAGGAATTATCATCAGTATTATTTTGTATCTTTGTTTAGAAGTTTCTATCGTCTAGAGTCTGAAACGTTATTATTATTATTATTATTATTATTATTATTATTATTATTATTATTATTATTATTATTATCATCATGACTGAGGTCCTCTCCTCTCGATGCAGGAATTGTCATCAGTGTGTGGAGTCATCAGTTGAAATGCTATGGAATGCTGCTCATGGAAATGTGTTTCTTTTCTACAGAAAGTAAAAAGTAAACTAAGTGTTCTCTGGTGTCGTTATGAATCTGATTCTCTGTGTTACAGTGGTACAGTGTGAGAATGGCTGGGATGTGAGTTACACTTCTACTGAGATCTGTGCCGTCAGAGGATCAACAGTGGACATTAACTGTACCTACACATACCCATCCACATTTAATAACCATGATACTACAGTTCAGGAAACTTTCTGGTTCATTCAAGAGAGTAATGGGATTCACGTTGATCTAAGGACTGATCCGGAGTATTCAGGTCGTGTGGAGTATCTCTGTGAAAACAACAAGTGCACTCTGAGAATCTCTAACCTGACAGAGAGCGACTCAGCTGTGTACAAGTTCAGGTTCACAACAAACCAAACTGAAGGGAGATTTACTGGTTCAGCTGGAGTCACTCTGTTTGTCACAGGTAACATTTACATCTGAACATTCATTCATTTATTTCCTACATCTTGTTTGGTTCACTTGAGTGTGTCTGTGCACTTTTATATGCATGTGTGTGTTGTCAGTTTGGACTAAAATGAATTCCTTATTCTCACACACAGATTTGCATGTGCAGGTGAGCAGATCAGTGCAGTCTGACTCTTATAACTGGGCAGAGCTCAGGTGTCAGAGCAGTTGTCGTCTTCCTGATCATCTGAACTACGTCTGGTACAAGAATCAACAGAAGGAGAAGAAGGAAGGAGCATCTTATACAGATAATTTTTATTCTGCAGACACAGTTTCCTGTGCTGTTAAAGGACACGAGGATTTCCGCTCTCCGTCAATGTGTGAGTTTAATCTACAGTATTTCACTAACAGCACCATCTGCTGGAGTATTTGAGATAATGCATTGTACCATAACTTCATGTGTCTTTAAATACTTTTTTCTGCATGGGCACATTGAACTCTTGGGATACTACTGTCAGTACTGACAAACTAGTGTAGTACTAGTACTAGTATTCTGCTTGTGTAAATAAAGATGGAAGACATGACTGCTCCCCAGAAGTGAAGCCAAAGCATTGTGATCGCCCCCTGGTGGCTGGCTGCAGTATAGAACATACATCCTGTCTCCTCCATGTTAGTGGGAATAACATGGACCAATCTAAAAAGTCAAATACATTTTTCTCAAAGATGGTTTGTGTCATGTTAGGTCGTTCTTATCACACTCTATTGTTCATGTTTCTCATAAGTTTGGTTTTAATTAGTTATTTGATGAAATGAAAATTAGATTAAACCTCATGATTGACAGCTGAAGCTGACTCAGGATTGGTCGAGCTCATGTATGGGCGGGACCTTGATACTGTGGCTCCATCTCCAGATCACTACTGTGCAGACTGTGGTTCCAAATGTGAAAGATGGCAGCGTTGGTATCCAGGATATTTTGGCTTCATTTCTGGAGAGTGGGAGGAAGTGGAGACGTGTCGTCCATCTTTGGTCGACTCTGCATAAAAGACACAGATCATTTCCTCCATATTGGCCAGTTTGCTCCATTATAAGAGCAACTTCTACAAGGTCCCTCATGTTCCTCACCTCCAACAGTGTGTTTCTCCCTCACACTGAAGTCTAAAGGGCACTTCCCTGTGTTTTTTGTGAACTGAAAGTTTCCTCATCTTGGCATCGTCATCATCTTAAAATGAAAACCTGCCGACTGGTGATTCACCAGAGAAAATACATGGAGTTAGTTTTATAAATGTATAAGTTTATCTTCTGATTCTCTGATGTGCTCTGTGTTACAGTGGTATGGAGTCAGAATGGCTGGGGTGTGAGTTACACTTCTACTGAGATCTGTGCCTTCAGAGGATCAACAGTGGACATTACCTGTACCTACACATACCCATCTTGGTTGAATGACCATGTTACTACAGTTCAGGAAACTTTCTGGTTCATTCAAGAGAGTAATGGGATTCACGTTGATCTAAGGACTGATCCGGAGTATTCAGGTCGTGTGGAGTATCTCTGTGAAAACAACAAGTGCACTCTGAGAATCTCTAACCTGAGAGAGAGCGACTCAGCTGTGTACAAGTTCAGGTTCACAACAAACCAACCTACTGGGAGTTTAACTGGTTCAGCTGGAGTCACTCTGTCTGTCACAGGTAACATTTACATTAGAGTCAGTTTGAAATGTTAGTGTGTATGTTGAAATAAAATCACATGTTTGTTCACAGACCCTCAGCTCCAGGTACATGTGAGGAGATCAACAGCCAATCCATATCCTACCTGGACAGAGCTGACCTGTCACAGCAGGTGTCAGCTCCCTGATCATCTTTCCTACGTTTGGTACAATAACAATGAACTTGTTGGACGAAAAAAATACTTTCACCTCCAACACTTTAATGCTGAAGACAGCTATCACTGTGCTATAGAAGGACATGAGCGTTTCCCTTCTCCTACATTGGGTGAGTTTGCGCCTCCTCATGAATCTACGATAATGTGGAAATAATTTAAATTTAAACTTTTAACAAATAATACAGACAGTGTTTTGATTGTATTCTCATCCTGTGTGTTAATATAAACTATCCTTCAGATGCTCCAAAGGTTCCCACTGTGTCAGTGAGTCCCTCTGGTGAGATCATGGAGGGCAGCTCAGTGACTCTGACCTGCAGCAGTGATGCTAACCCAGCAGCTAAATACACCTGGTACAAGAGAAGTGGAGATAAACAAGTTCAACCTCTCAGTGAAGAGACACAATTTGTCCTCAGCTCCATCCGGTCGTCAGACTCTGGAGAGTATTACTGCACAGCTGAGAATGAGCTGGGAAGGAGTTCAGCAAACATCTCTATTACTGTGACATGTGAGTGAAACACAGGTTATTAAGTGAAGATATATTGAATCTGTCCCATTCTTTGTCCTTTACATTTTAAATGTGCAGATATGGGTCGTTTGACTTCTGCCCCATAAATATTCACAGTCAGACCATCAGCAGCACAAAGAGGAATCCACCCAGCATCTGTTAAAACATCCATAAAGCTTTCACCATCCTCAGTAAACTTGAAAGATATTTCCTTCACTGTGCACATTCACGTGACGAGCAAACAGCTCTCAGCAGACAGACAGTGGTGAAAACAAAACCCTGCTCCTGTGCACACGTCACACATACACCTCCCAGCAGGGGGAGCAGTGGCTCATTAACAGTTTAAGAGACACGCCCACAAACAGGCCACTCTGAACAGGGCTCTTCACACGTTTTATTAGGAAGAAACTCTGTCTAATTGTGGAAAAGGGTCAGAATATGTCACGTTTAAGTCCACGTTACAAACTGGACTGTGGTTTGGAAATCTGTGGACATTCAGGGGAGTCTGGAAACAGTAGTGCAACAGGAAATCATTGAAAAAAACCTCTCACTTAACAACAAGAAGAATTTACCTGTGTCAGTTTAACAACCTTGCTGTTGTAACTCAGTGACTCCACTCACCTGAGCACCTTTGACTTTAACACATCATATCATATATGTCCCCAAATGTTAAACACAATGTCTGTCATCTCTTATCATCATTCTGTTTTCACACATACAGACGCTCCACAGTCCTCCTCTGTGTCAGTGAGTCCCTCTGGTGAGATCATGGAGGGCAGCTCGGTGACTCTGACCTGCAGCAGTGATGCTAACCCAGCAGCTAATTACACCTGGTACAAGGAGAACCGAACTCTGCTTCAAGGACCAGAGGGCGTTTATCGTCTCTCCTCCATCAGCTCTGGGGACAGCGGGGTCTACTCCTGCAAGTCTGAGAATCAGTACGGACGGATCAACTCCACGTCTCTACACTTAGACGTCCAGTGTGAGTAGAAAACATCCACATATCCATGAAACCCAGCACTATCTCGCAAATCTTATAGAAAGTTCCTGGGTCCGCCCCCTTATCTGGATTCACACCAAACTTTCCTGAGTTCTTCCCTGACCCGTACCTCATCCTACCTTCAGGTTTCATGCTAATCGACTCAGTAGTTTTTGTGTAATCTTGTTTAAAATCAACAACCAACAAACAAACAGACTGGGGTGAAAACATCTGTTGTTGCATAGCTACACTATATGACGTCATTTTCTAAACTCATAGTGACGACATTCCCACCATATGATCATAGATTATTTTTCAGTGTATATAAGCTTCAGGTCGTCTCTATAGTCCTATTAGAGGCAGGAATACAGCAGATAGGCAGTTTTAAGGATGCATGATGTAAATCTGTAACTTCTTTGTGACATTACTCATAAGTCATCTATCCATTATATGATGGGGAATAATGTTCTGATCAGTATATGATTTAGTCTCTCTGCTATTTGTGGAAATATCTTGGAAAATGCGTCTTTTGGGTCAAATCTTTGCTCATCTTGACCTCTGACCTTTGACCGATCAGCTGAAAAGTTAATATTCACTATAATATTCAGTAAGTTTGGTTCATGTGTTGAGTTATTTTGTACATTCACACACACGGGCTGAAAACAAAACCCTCAGTATCTGCTTCTGTCTGTGCTGGCGCCCCGGGTTAATAATGATCATCTATATTTAAGAAGCACTTATCAAAACCAGAGATTGAAAAGTTCTTCACTTTGGTTAATGAATATTTCTGAGTTGATTTCATGATCTTGCATGTTTTACACCAGATGCTCCAAAGCCTCCCTCTGTGTCAGTGAGTCCCTCTGGTGAGATCATGGAGGGAAGCTCGGTGACTCTGACCTGCAGCAGTGATGCTAACCCAGAAGCTAATTACACCTGGTCCAAGGAGGACGAGGACTCACCAAAAGCATCAGGACAAATCTTCACCATCACTGATATCACAGCTGAACATGGTGGAAATTATCAGTGTGAGGCCCAGAACACACAAGGACGTAGTAACGCCACCTTACATCTGACTGTTGCAGCAGGTGAGTCATGTGAAGTCCTAACACCTTTAAAGGTTCTGGAGCTGTGGATTGACTTTAGCCTGACTTTCTTTGTCCTTTACATTTTAAATGTGCAGATATGGGTCGTTTGACTTCTTCCCCATAAATATTCACAGTCAGACCATCAGCAGCACAAAGAGGAATCCACCCAGCGTCAGTTAAAACATCCATAAAGCTTTCACCATCCTCAGTAAACTTGAAAGATATTTCCTTCACTGTGCACATTCATGTAACGAGCAAACAGCTCTCAGCAGACAGACAGTGGTGAAAACAAAACCCTGCTCCTGTGCACATGTCACACATACACCTCCCAGCAGGGGGAGCAGTGGCTCATTAACATTTTAAGAGACACGCCCACACACAGGCCACTCTGAACAGGGCTCTTCACACGTTTTATTAGAAAAGAAACTGTCTTTATATTCAGTCAGAACATCGAGAAAAGTTGTTTTTGTAAATGTTTCGTCCTGCACCTTTAAGTATTGTGATTTTGTGAAATGATAAAGTAAAAGTTATTTCATCATAGTTTCACCTGGATCATTGATATCAGCACTCATTGGATCAGCTGCTGCAGTTTTCCTCGCTGTGACTCTCCTCTCCGTGTTCCTACTGATCAGGTGAGCAAATCTGTTCCACTAAAGCTTTGTACGATGAATTCCTGAAAATCTGTCCTGTTAAATTACATCAACTCAATTATTATGTATATTGTTTGTTATTTGGTTCAATTGATCAGAAGAAAGAGAAACTCTCAGCAATCTGCTGATCCTGGGGACAGACTTGACCACAGTGAGCAGGTGAGACACAGTTCAGCGTCCAATCCTTTCAAACGCCACTATTTCTCATGTCAAACCCTTTTCTCTGTCATGTGAAGATTAAAAACTAGTTATTAAAATCACAGTCAAAATTGCCATTGTAAAAACAATCATCTGGTGTTTGAATTTCCTTCTGGTAATCTATCCATTTAAGCAAATTGCTGAGTGTTATAATTTTCTGTGCTGTGCGGTTTGTTCAACAGTTTTTGCTGAACTATGACACTTGATGCTGCTCTAAGTTTGTTGATTTGTAACATGTGCTGCTTTAAATCTTGTCAAAGTTTGTGAAAGATTGTATTGATTGGTTCAGATATCTTTAGTGTGGAGCACTGTAATGTGGAGCAGATCACCATTGGGTGTGGCTGTGTAACACGTTGATTTTGCGTTGTTCTGTCTGAGACTAAGTGTGTGTGAGACTGCTGTTCGTAGTCTGTGTCGTTGGGACAAATAAAGTCAGTGTTGGCTGCGTGTGGATGCAGCTCTATAATTAAAGGTTGATCGACAGAGCAGTCGTGTTCTTTCATATCTGTATTTAGTGAGTATGTTGCCCTTTGACGTGAATTTGAGGTAATTGTGTTACGAGTTTGGAGAGATAGCGCTGTGTGGCATTGAGTGTCGGTGAGTAGGGCGTGGTGCATCGGCGAGACGGAGAGTTGTGTACTCGTTGCTGGTCGGAACAAGACTGAGAGAAAGAAGGGAGTTAAGGGGGTGTGGCCTATCCCCCTTCCTTCTCGCTCCTTCTAGTTTCTGTGAGCCTGACTTTTCTTTTTTTAAGTGCCTCTGTGTCTGTAGACCTGCAGTTGTATTAAAGTGTTAAATGAATGAAGTGTTATACAATTAAATGATACACACTATACACCCAAAATATAGTGCTAAAGAGTTTTTATCAATGATTTGCTGACAGATAGTTTTGGGGTCTAGGGATTATATTGTGTGTAGCTCGACCTCTAATTAAATGATGTTACACAACTTGTTTCGACCAAACTTGGCTGCAGTACGTGAACATCCAGCTCCCAGATGTAGTCTTATCTGGACACAACCGATGTGAAAGCGCACACACAAGTGGCTCACATACACACTAAGTGAGAAGTTTGTAGTGTTAGTGTTTGGAATTCAAACTGAAGACCTTCCCTCCTTTTGGTTTTTAGTAGAACCACATGTTTCCTGTCCTTGAAACACGTCTGGTGTAGAAGGAGGCGGTTTAAATAAATCAATAGCTGCTATAGTTGGACTCTAACGTTGTCCATACTGCCACATGTACAAGATTCAAAAGCAAATTTGTGTTTGCAGCGTCTACCCAATCAGTCTGAGGAAAACTGTGACCTTCACTATGCCAGTGTCCACTTCATGAAGAGACAGACGGATCCCATCTACTCCAACGTCGGATCAGCTGAACCCAGCAAACACAAGGAGGCGGAGGAGGTTGCGTACGCTTCTGTCAACTTTAACAGATCTGCCCCGAGGTGAGCAGCTCTTCATTCAGGACCATTATCCTCACTAACACCACAAAACATCATAAACAGAGATATATCCTATAGAAGTCATTTGTTTTTACACTTTCATTTTCTTGTTTTGTTTAAACATGTGTATTTGTTAAAGGAGACATATTCTGCTCATATTCAGTTTGATCATTTTAATTAGTGTTGTGACTTTAAAATGTTTAATGTTCAGAAAACATCACTTTCCTCAGACTGTCTATTGCTGCAGCTCCTCTTTTCAGCCTCTGTCTCAAACACTTGGTTTTAGCTCCTGTCTCTTTAAGGCCCCCCCTCCTGATAATGCCCAGTCTGCTCTGATTGGTCACCCGGCCCACTCTGTTGTGATTGGTTAACCACTTCCTGTGCGTGTAGGAAATCCTCCACTCTCACTTTACGAGGGACACATTCAATCTCAAATCATTTCTTATAGTTTAACTAGCGTTTCCGTGGTGAACGACATGTTTGTTTGAACCCGTGTGCAGCGGGCTCTCGTTTGGTGGGTGTGTCAGAGGTGTTCCCCAATCAGCAGCGACTGTTTTAAAAAGGCAGTGACACAATGGATTCTAAAGTTCTCTACAGATGCTGGTGTTAGAAGCTGCTGTTCCAGACGACGGAAGCAGAGACTGTGACATTCAGCCTGTATTGAAGCATTCAACACGTATTTTAACCCACATCATCTACCTCCGAGATGTTTTCCACGAGAACGCCAAGAATGACCTCCTCCGCTAACACTTCAGAACACGAAAGGTGTTCAACGCACCACTGTTTACGTTTAAATACTGCTTATGCATTGCTACAGCCCTGGCTTCTGCCGATGATGCAGAGGTACGGGCGGGACTACTGGTGAGGTGTTTCAGGAGCTTCATGTTTTCTGTGGGGCAGAGGAGCTCGTTTTACCAGGAGAGGAGCTCAGACTTTGGGCTTTTTAACTTTGCAGAACTTTGAAACTCAATATGTCTCCTTTAATGCTACGTCTCCATGACCTCCTGATCATTTATTTGTTTTATCTCCTTTCAGAACCAGAGGTCAGGACACTGGAGAGGATCCAGCTGCATTGTACAGCACAGTCAAAAAACCTCCTGCTGTTTAGACCAACGTCTGGAAATCACCTCAGTCCCGATGGAAATATCTCAACAGCTGCGGGCTGGATTTGAATAGAAGTTCATACAACTGTTCATGGTCCCCACAGGATGAATCCTACTTTGGTGACAGTCAGACTCCAGCATCATTGTTGAAGTGAATGTTCAGTTTTAAGTGACTTGTCTTGACAGCTAATGGATAAATTGCCCCGAGGATGAATCCAAACGACTTCGGTGACTCGACTTTTATCTGAAATATATCAGCAACTTGTAGAAGTTGTTAAAAACGCCACATTTAGCCTGAAAGAAAAATATCAAACATTTTATAACTTACAGCTTCAAACATGAAAATATCTGCGGTGTGTGTCAGACGGTCAACAAACTGTAAACTTGTAATTAACTTTTTCTATTCATAAAATAATCCAACAAGCATTATTAGTTAGTTGTAGTGTGACACTGCTGCCACTAGATGGTAGTAAAGAGTTTTACTGATAAAACCACAGAGAGGATTCTGTCTCTTTCACTTCTTTCTGTTTCTACACTATTGTTTCCATCATTTCCATTTACCGATTTTTTCCACTTATTTTACCACATTATTATCAAAAAACTTGTCTATCTCACTATCTTCTTCATTTCTACTATTATTTCTCATATCTGAATACGTTTTTGTAATTTGTTTTGTTGTGTATGGTTTTGTTCTGCTTAAATATAATTAAAAATATAAATGAAATTAACTTTTCTTCATTTTCTCTTTTCTCCTCTGACTCATGTTAAAATTATTAAAAAAATAAAACTTACATCAGTTTTGTTTTTCTTGTTAAACATTGTATACGTCACAAAATAATAATACTCACACTTACACCTCACGTCCACATGAAGGTTGTAACCTGTGATGAAAGGCTACAACTACAGCTTCCTTTTAAGGAGTCACAACAAAACAGGTAAAATGAATATATATAACTTCATTGTTGGACTATTTATATATTTTAATATCTGTAAAATTCTAACTTAAGTAATGTGTTTTCTTATTTTCCTCTCAGAACCAGAGTCAAAAATCTGCAGCTGCTTCGTACAGCACAACCAAACAAAACCTGCCCGGTGCAAAGAGAATCTCTGCCTGTATTCAAAGTGATTTGTTTATTTCAGCTGAAAACGACACATAAAATACATGTGTTTTATTTAAAGAAAATACAGAATTAACACATACACATTTTAAACACTAATTTAGCCTCAAAAACTGAAATATATTCGTCGACAGCAATTTCATTTTGTCCCAAGAAAAACATACTAGTTCTGACAATAAGAGAAGGACAAACGTCAACAATGGGATGTTTCGCAGTCCGTCCCTCAAGTGTTATTACTTTTCAAATTAAAATCAAAGTAACATTCTGAAAAGATGTTTGTATGAAGGACGTGTTCTCAATCTGAAATGAGACACAGCTACAGCCTGCAGCCGTTGACAGACAGTTCCTGTGCAGCATCGTGGAGACCTTTGCATTTAGCCCCCAGACTCGGACTGATGGAGCACTCTGCAGACGAGGGCCAGCGCTCCACCCACGTGTCCTTCCCCAACATGTAGATGTATCTAAAACACACAGCAAAGACAGACGGGTTCGGTCAAAAACTCTCTGGAGGAAAGAAATTATATAAAATATATTAAATCTAAATAAATAAGTAAAGAATAAACTAGAATTTGTAAATAAATACAGCTTACAATGGAAATAGCTTTTTCTGAATTCCCGTATTTCTACATTAATGAATTCTACATTTATTCATTCATTTATTTCTTAATTTCTTTATGTGTTTCAACATTTATTTATTTATTCATTTCTACAGTTATTGATTGATTAAGTAACTAATGAATTTCTAAATTTATTCATGTAGTAATTCATGTTTTTATTCATTCCTTCATTCATACATGTGTACATGTATTTATTTATTCATGTGTTCCTATTTATTTATCTATTTCTGTATTTCTTCATGTCAATGAGGTAAGTGGGTTTAACTCTAAACTCTAAAACCTGATTGTTATAGGTGTGATCATCAGATCTACTTCTGTCTTGAGTTGGTCAGTAACTACATTATTAATATAGTTAATCTAAAACCTCTCTGACTGTGTCAATCAAAACTGAAAACGTATCTTCACCTCCAACGGGGATGTTTTGTTTTACTTTACATTTGATTGTCTGTTTGTTTGTCAGCAGGATCATTCAAAAACCACTGATTTTCTCTAAACGTGGTGGAATGGATGAGACATGAAAAAGAACATTTTTATGTAACTTGGTGCAGGGGATTGTTGGGCCTTGACATTGGTTTGTGCTCTACTCACTATTATAATTGTTTTTAAATGTAATATCTCTATCTGAGCTGTGCTGGATAACATTTGATTTCACAGACGTCTATAATAAATTGGCCACTGTTTTTACTTTTCAGTTTTCTCCCTCCTTGCTCTCGTCACCTGTTTGTGTCGCTGTCGATGTTCCACTGGTCTTCTTTGGGGCCGATGATGAGGTACTGGGAGCCCGGCGTCAGGCTGAGTCCCTCTCTGCATCCTCCGTGAGACATGAACATCCTCTTCTGACCGACCTTCACTCCGGCCTCCACACCTGGATGGCAGAAAACAACACACATGAAACCATTTAACGCTGAATCATGTTTCATAAATACCAGGGTTGTCAAAGTAACACCTTTCTTTTGATTAATTATCCAAAAATAAGGGGGAGGAGTGTGTGTGTGTGTGTGTGTGTGTGCTCTTGTACAGCTATCTTTGTGAGGACCACTTTGAGTCTACAACCTACGGAGTGACGACATTTTGGGTGGGAAAGTGAGGTCCTCACTTTAATGGACTGTTTGGGGGTAAAAGTTGCAGTGTGTAGAATTCAGTGACATCTAGTGGTGAAGTGTCATGTTGCAGCTGACCGCTCACCTCATCCTCCCTTCAAAACATGACAGAGAACCTGTGGAAACCTTCAGTTTTCATGAAAACTCAAAAGGTGTTTAGTTTGTCCAGTTTGGGCTACTACAGTTTTGGGCTACCCCCGATGTAAATATAAAGTATTTCAATATAAAGGCCCATTCTACAGTAAATACACATACGTGTGTGTGTGTGTGTGTGTGTGTGTGTGTGTGTACTGACCCAGCTTGATCACTTGTGTGATCTCCATCTCGTATTTGTCGTAGTAACTCTGGCTGACACTCAGCACCTTCACCTGGAAAACTGAAGAGGGAGAAATGTTAATATAAAACTCACTGATGTTCATGGTCCAGAGAGGATGAACCTTCATCCCTGACTTTTGCATTACAGCCAGTATGAGGATAGTTGTTGCAATATATATACATATATATATAAATGTACACACACTGTATTGTATTAGAACTATTGTATTAGAACTTTAGTCAAAGCATACGTCAAATAAATTGTTTTTAAAGCTACAGCGCCCAAAAGTAAAGCATCGTGATGGCCCCCTGGTGGTTGGCTGCAGTATCGGGCATTAACCCAGCCTCCATGTCAGTGGATGGGACTAAAAATTCAAAGTATACGTTTCTCAAAGATGGTTTCAAACGGATGTATGTTCAAATGTTTGGCTTTAATGAATGCTTTGATGTATGTGTGTGTGTGTGTGTGTGTGTGTGTGTGTGTGTGTGTATCATACCATGGTGTAAACTCTTGCAGGCAAACGTCTCTCTGTCGCCGGTGGAGAAATCTTCGCTGTCGGCTTTGGAGACGCAGCAGTCACCTGGAGTGTGTAAGCAAACACAAAGTTAACCGACAGTGAGAATAACACACACCATGCACACACAGACACACACTCAGCCTGAACACACACACAGACACACACTCACCCTGTGTGCAGCGGCAGACGTTGTCTCTGCAGATCTGAGCAAGCTCCTCCTTGTCCTCACTGGGAGTGTAGGTGCGACTGCAGCGATGATCTGAGACACAGAAACCACAAGATGCCACCATTTTTTAAATTGAAATATTTATTTTGTTTGTTTGTTGCACTCTGAATTATTCGCCTGAACTTCTTCTTAACAACACATCACAAAGTTACAGGGGAGGTGTGAGAGGAATATGTGATGTGACGCTGTTCTCCCACCTGAGCTGTAATACTCATAGACAGTAACTGAGGACGGCTGGAGGAGGCCGACTTTAAACCTCTGCTGGAGCCTGAAGATCAGGATATCTGGCTCTTTGTGGGACACCTGAGGAGACGAGGACAGTTTATTTAGAGACTTCACGTTACAAACAAGCCTGAACCTCCAAGTCAATGATCCAGAAAAACCTGGAACCTAAAACGCTTGGTTCCAGGTTTTACTCGGCAAAGTCATCCAGACCTTTCAGTAAACCTGCTTCGCGGAAAATAAAAAGAGACATAAACATGTTATATTCACGACTTAGAGAGGAGAGTTTTTTATGGAAGAACAACTCAAACAATTCCTCAAACAAGACCTCCACTAACTGTCCTCTTCACCCTTTGGGCTCCTTTTGGGCTCAATCATTATTTCCTCATTTTATTCCCCTGGAAATCCGTGAAAATGTGAAAAATGTCCTGTTTTACAATGTCCTTGTAGGTCAACATGATCTTCAGAATCTTGTAGTTACCTTGAAGAGGTGGATGATCAGGGAGCCTCTGTCGCTCAGGTTGTCAACAATCTGGAAGTTATTGATGTAACGGTCCACTGAGTTCAACAACTGGACACACACACACACACACACACACACACACACACACACACACACACACACACACACACACACACACACACACACACACACACACACACACACACACACACACACACACACACACAATTAGCAGTTCATCATCATGCTGCAGTAAACTTTAATAAACTTCTCTCTGGTCGACGTGAGTTTAATTTATCAAACACCTTTTTACTCAAACAGTATTCAAATCTGTTAGCATTCTTTAGTGTTGCAGGAAGAGGCAGGAAGAGGCAGGAAGAGGCAGGAAGATGGGGAAGAGGCAGGAAGATGCAGGAAGAGGCAAGAAGAGGCAGGATGATGGAGGACGATGCAGGAAGAGGCAGGATGATGGAGGGAGATGCAGGAAGAGGCAGGAAGAGGCAGGAAGATACAGGAAGAGGCAGGAAGATGCGGGAAGATGCAGGAAGAGGCAGGAAGAGGCAGGATGATGGAGGACGATGCAGGAAGAGGCAGGATGATGGAGGACGATGCAAGAAGAGGCAGGAAGATGCAGGAAGAGGCAGGAAGATGCAGGAAGATGCAGGAAGATGCAGGAAGATGCAGGAAGATGCAGGAAGAGGCAGGAAGAGGCAGGAAGATGCAAGAAGAGGCAGGATGATGGAGGACGATGCAAGAAGAGGCAGGAAGATACAGGAAGAGGCAGGAAGATGCAGGAAGAGGCAGGAAGAGGCAGGAAGAGGCAGGAAGAGACAGGAAGAGGCAGGAAGAGGCAGGAAGATGCAAGAAGAGGCAGGAAGATGGAGGACGATGCAGGAAGAGGCAGGATGATGGAGGACGATGCAAGAAGAGGCAGGAAGATACAGGAAGAGGCAGGAAGATGCAGGAAGAGGCAGGAAGATACAGGAAGAGGCAGGAAGATGCAGGAAGATGCAGGAAGATGCAGGAAGAGGCAGGAAGATGCAGGAAGAGGCAGGAAGATGCAGGAAGAGGCAGGAAGAGGCAGGATGATGGAGGACGATGCAAGAAGAGGCAGGAAGATACAGGAAGAGGCAGGAAGATGCAGGAAGATGCAGGAAGATGCAGGAAGATGCAAGAAGAGGCAGGAAGATGCAGGAAGAGGCAAGAAGAGGCAGGAAGATGCAGGACGGAAGAGGCAGGATGATGGAGGACGATGCAAGAAGAGGCAGGAAGATGCAGGAAGAGGCAGGAAGATGCAGGAAGATGCAGGAAGATGCAGGAAGATGCAGGAAGAGGCAGGAAGATGCAGGAAGATGCAGGAAGATGCAGGAAGAGGCAGGAAGATGCAGGAAGATGGAGGACGATGCAGGAAGATGCAGGAAGATGCAGGAAGAGGCAGGAAGATGCAGGAAGATGGAGGACGATGCAGGAAGAGGCAGGATGCCACCGAGAGTGAAGGCCCAGTATCACAACACATTTTAACTCCTGCCGTGGAAAAGCAGTTTTTTTTATAATATGTCTCAAATGTTTGAGTCATTTTTAGTTTGTTGAACAACTTTACACTAAAGCTGATTTATCACCTGATATGAGTCTTTCACAGATCCTTATATGAAATCACATCGGAAAAAAAGATTCTATTCTATGTTTTCTTTTTATTTATAGTTCTTATAATAAAGTTTAAACGAGAAAAACTGAAAAATATCAAACCTCAATTATATTATTTGGTCATTATGGTTTGATGATGACATCTTAGGAATTATTTCCAATTTTTCTGTTTTTAATATATGTTATTGACAATTTTTCATTTCCTAATGTCAATATCGGCCCGAAAATCCAGATCCGTCAGGCTCTAATTTTATAAAGTGAAATTATCAGATTATATAACATTTACAACAGTTGTTTTTTCCCAAAAATATAAAATGAACAACATTGACAGTAAATCTATGAAACCATGAAAGTCTAGTGGCTTGAACTCATTTCTATGATGTTAAATGAGTTACCATCTCCAGGTCTGAGTTTTCTGGGGTGAAGCCGGTGGGCAGACTGACGTCCAGGACGACCATCCTCACGTCTCTGGGTCCCAGCGCTCTGTGGGAGAGACGAAGGGAACACAACTGACGAGGGACGACGACAAACACACAACAGTCAACAACTCTACGCCTCTGATGGATCCGAATGGGAGCAACATGAGCAACACCGTGAGTCAACCTGCGATTAAAGAATTCTATCAAATCGAATGTTTGAACAATTGAGTTCAGTTCACAAAAATAAACCGTATAATATAATACCCAGCAACTTTTTAGTGGTTTGTTCAAATTGAGTTTTGAAAATCAGGTGAAGACAATAATAATATAATGAAAATAGCTCACCTCACTTTGATGGTGATCTGGTAGGACTTCTCCACATCTGCTGGAGGCTTCTCTGTTACACAAAGAATTTGTTCATGTTTCTGGACTTAAATGTTATAATCGTATATTTCATTTGAGGTCATTAATAATGAATAATATTTATAAATCCATTGAAGATATTATGTGTATGATGTAATATCTTAAAAATGCATTTGAAATTTTCAAAAAACACTGATTGAAAATATTACTTAAAATGCATTTCAGTGTCTTGTGGCACTAAACGTGACCTCAGCTAGAAAACGGAAAGTTAGACGTCGTGAGAACTTTACCGCTGGATTCTTCGATGGTGACGTTGAGCTCAAAGTGTTCGCAGGGTCTTTTCTCATCCACCTCATGCACTTGGTTGTAATAGGTCACGACCTTGGAGACAAACACGACGGGAAACAGTCATTTAAATGGGTCAACACAGGCAGAAATTAAAATCAAATCATTACTCTTAAATAAAAGCTTTATAATAAAACATCAAAGTCTGACCCGACTTCATGAAACCTGTCTTCATTTACGCTGGAGTCACACGTATGTTGCTTTAACGCTTGACGGTGGGCGTGCCCAATGTTTGGTGCTAACGTGATCGTCATGACGACAACACATGTTCACACCTCATTTCCTCGCTGCTCTGCAACAGCGTGCGAGTCAACCAGAGGTGTATTCATTCCTATGGCAACCGCCGGCATCTCCGATGTGTTGTGAAATATCGTGTGGAATAAAAGGCGTGACACCGTGGAAACACAACATAGCTTTTGTGGTAACATGCTATTCTAGCTGTCAATGCAATAGTAAAGAGAAGTACACGGGAAATAAAATCTCCTCCTGTACGAAGTGCTGCAGCGTTTCAAGTGAGTCCTGCGTTATAGAGTCATACCTCCAGGATCCCCTGTCCGTTCCCTCGAGCCTCCACCTCAAGATCAAGGTTCGCAGGCAGCTGCGCGACAGAAGCACCAGAGCAGAAATAAGTAACGGGGATGAACAGCTGAACGTTTCACAATTTCACTTTCTCTCTGATGCCTCACCCTGGAGGAGCGAGCAGCGTAGGACGTGCTGGGGTTGAAATGGTAACGCACTTCCCTGCGACCCGCGATCCTGACGTCCACATTCAGACTGAGGTCGCCGGGAGGGGGTTTGTTGATCTGGTACTCTGACAGCGCCTGGAGCACCACCATGGTGGACTGGGGGAGGACAGGAGGAGGAAAACAAACAAACCTCTCGTCTAATGTTCACTGATCAAATGAGGCAGTGACGCGGTGGGACAGCGGTTAGCATTGACGTGTCACAGCAAGAAGGTTAAGGGTTCAAACCTGCCAGCCAGAGTTTCCATGTTCTGCCGGTCGTGGGTTTTCTCCACAACGCTGACATATTAAATGAGAAACATCGGAGGGGCAATTTATACGCTGCAGGGGCGCTGTATATTCTCCTATCAGGCAATAACATGAGGAGGACCAATGGATTCATCTAAATAAGATGTTTCATTTGTTACTGGTTAAAGTTAATGCATAATGACGTAATTCCTACCGTATGATCATGAATTAATTTTCAATCTATATAAACTTTAGGCCGTTTTTAAAGTCCTATAAGATGAAGAGATACCTCAAGAAAAAATATGTTTTTGAACCATGCATGACGTCATTTTCTGACTTCTGTACTACGTCACTTATCACACTACGTCATATGAGAGGAAATCATTTTCAGATTAAGATACACATTAGATTGTTTTGAAGTATTTCTGAAGATATGACATTATTGTTGACCTTGACCTTTGACCTTTGGTGAAAGAGTCTAGAGGTAAACTCATATTCACGACAAGTTTGGTGAAAATCCGTCAACGTGTTGGTGAGTTATGGCTTCATCTGAATTGTCTGAAGCGACATCAGGCAGCTCATCAGACATGAGGAGATATGAAGCGGGTGATTAAATGGGAACAAACAAAACACCAGACGCCCCCTGCTGGTGGTACCTGAGTGGAGCCGAAGCCGCCGCCTCTTCGTCTCTGGCTGTTCAGCCATTTGAACGCTACTGACGCTTGCTCCATGTTTCCCAACTTCACCAGAGCCAGCAGGGCGTAGCCGGTCGCTTCCAGGGTGAACAAGGCGTTCTGTCTGTCAGGCCAGTGACTGCCCCCTGGAGGAGAGAGAGAGCGAGGCACGTGAGAGGAGTAACTTTCGTTGTGTTTGTCTGTTGTTTGCAGGATTACGCAAGAACTACGTGACGAATTACGACAAGACATGGTGGAAGGATACAGTCGGGGTCAGGGGGCAGAGCCAGGACTATTACTAAAACTGAAATTACACTCCACAAAGAAAAGAAAAATAAGTTTTTAAAGAGACGATGAGTAACTTGAAGTCTTTGCAGATATGAAACAGGTGTGTGCCGTTGACCTGGAGCTGCGGCTCTGAGTAACCACATCAGGTGAAAACGATCCTTCTCCACCAGAGCCAGCGCGTAGGAGGCGATGGCCACCGTGTACGGTCTCCTCCCCGGCCTGATCAGCGATTTCCTCAGGTAGTCGGCCGTTTTATCAATGACCATCTGTGACGAGAGATGTTTTAATACAGCCACTGATTCTACAACCAATTATCTTAACAATAAAGTAAAAAGGGGATTTTACAGGGACGGAAAAGTAAAGATGAAACGTGACGCTGCAGTTGTTTTGTTCTTAGTTTAACTTACCTCAAAATTCACATCTGCACTTGTGCAGCGGATCCCCGCCTGCTTGGCCTCAGCGAGCGCTATGAGGACGAAGGCTGTCAGGGTTATTTCAGGGTCGTCGCCCCTGAGACCGCCCTGGGAAAAAAAGGCTTTAAACTCAAAGCTCAAATATCCACATTATTCTTATTTTAATTTAATTTCGAAGGTGTTTGTTTTGTTGCTTGCTTCTTGTGTTTGCACTGTTGATGCACAACAGCAGGAGAAGCCCTCACTCTCTGGTTCTAAAGGAGTGGTAAGTGATTTTTAGGTTTTCAACTAGTTTCCAACGACAACTGACTACTTTTTACATCTGCCCAGGAGGTTATGTTTTCACCTCTGTCCTATTGTTTGTGGGTTGGTTTGTTTGTTTAGTGCAAATACTACAGAACAGATTTCCACTGAACTCAGTGGAATGATGGGACATGAGCTCAAAAAGAAGCCGTGTGGATTCGGACATTGTGAGATTTGCGTCTTTTTGATACTTTCACAGTTTTCCCAGAGAACGATTGGTGATGTAAGGGACTGATGTTCGTGAGTGTGTGCAATTTGGTGCAGATCCAAATAAAAATCAGGATCTAGCAGATTTAAATAAAGTTTCATAATGGGACTGTTGGCGGAGGTATAAATTGTCTAGTATTTAATTTTGTTTGTTTGTTACCGGAGATTTATGATAAGCTTGATTCAGTTTCAACAGGCACATACAGTGGGTGACTGGTTGTTCAAGAAAAGAACCGTGGAAAAGCTTATTTCAGGTACCAGCACAATGACATACTATGTTTTTTTATGTGTGTGTGTGTGTGTGTGTGTGTGTGTGTGTGTGTGTGTGTGTGTGTGTGTGTGTGTGTGTGTGTGTGTGTGTGTCTCACAGTCATGGTAGTGGTGTAAACAGGGTTGTCCTCTACAAATTTTCCCGGAACAAAGCGGTGTTTGTTCTTCACCAGGTAGGTCAGAGGGTCGCACACTTGCTGCTCGTTGACGCCGATGATGGAGTGAGCCATGGAGAACACCTTCACCACGTATGCGGTGATCCTGACACGCAGATGAGCAAATGTTTAGTCAATGTCAAACACAGTATGGATATTTGTGCTCTCAGACAACAGACAGAGGGTTTCACAAGTACCATGTGCTTGCACCTTCTCGTCTGTAGGGGGGGTAAGAGCCATCCGGCTTCCTGTAGGCCAGCTGGTTCTCATAGCCTGAAAAATACGAGTCAAGGTCAAAGGTCAGAGTTCATATAAGAATTTAAAGAGGGGATGTGAAGGTTTGAAATATTTCCATTTGCCATCCCTCTCTGCTGCATGTCTTCAGTCCATCATCCATCCATGCATCCATCCCTCCTCTCTCACCTCTCCTGATGTATCGGATAGCCTCAGCCTTGCGCTGCACCCCCACGCTCTCCCAGTTGTTGGTTCGATCCAGGTAAAGAGTGGCGATGAGCGGCAGAGTGATTCTGGCCAAGTTCTGCTCCACACAGCCGCCGGGCATCTGGATCAGAGACGCCAGAGAGTCCTCACTGATGGAGTTATCGATGCTGTCTGCCAACACGTTGCCTGGAGAGGAGAGGGGGGGGTAAGGAATCGGCTGACTCTCCGAGGTGTGATCCTTATCTCTGCTCTGATTGTGACTGACCTCTGACATTGATGAATGTCTCTGGGACAGAGTTTGGCACGACTGACTGCAGCTCGATTCTCTGGACACGAACTATCTGTGTTCCTGTAGAGGACGGACGCCGAGACAAACATTTCATGACTGCTTAACCCAAACCTGAAGAGTAGAGGTCTTGTCTCTGACAGCCAGGCAAGCTGCAGGAAATATGCCTCCAGGGTTTGAACATTATGATGTCACAGTTATGTTGACCTTTGACCTTTTACAACCAAAGTTTAATCAGTTCATCTTTGACTCCATTGCACCAAATTTGAAGAAATTCCCTCTCGGCGCATCTGAGAGATCGCGTTCACGAGAGTGGGACAGAGGGACGGACAAAGAGAAAACTATTCTGGAAGCTGTCTCCAGAAATCTATCATCCATCCATCCGACCGATCGACCATGTTGTTGCGGTCTCCTGAGGACTAATGTATTCAGCCGTTCTCAGGGGCCACCCTCTCAGCCTCGGGGCCCCAGGCCTGCTTGGCCCACACTGCTGCGAGGGCACTGATTAACATGCAGTTGACAGGAGATACCAGGAAATCTACTGACCTCCTTCAGCAGCCGGATTCAACACTGAACTCTGCACTTCAGTCTTCTGCACTCCCTCCAGCTGAGTTCAATAGCAAAGCAGATTTTTATCTCACTAAGTTAACGCATGAGACATTTTCCCTGTTTATGCTGCGATGTCATTTTCACGCTCAAGTGTGACTCACCACCACTCGTAGAAACTTCTGGATGCGGTCTCCTCCCATCACGTCTCTGCCGACCACCATCACCTCCAGAGGAAGTTTCCCCACCACCAGCGGCACGATGGTGTAAGGCACCGCCTTGGAAGTGCCGGCCGGCAGCGTCAGTTCCTGTGTGTGTCTGTCCTTAAAGGCGATGCTGCACATGTCCTCCGTCTTCATCAGCACCACCCTGACCTGAGCGGGAAAACCAGTCACGACACGTTCAGCAATGTTTCACTTTTCCTCACGTTTTGGTGCATTAACTGAACTGTAATCGAGTAGAAACCCTGCAAACACTGAAATATTCCAACAGCTCGACCACAGATAGTCAAAAGGTTTGGTTCAGATAATTGTGGAGACCAGAGACACACAGACCAAACTAAAAAGTCAAAGTGAACGTCAAATAATCCATCCATTGTCTTCCTCTTGTCCAGGCTCGGGTCACAGAGGGTGTCCCTGATGTCCCTTTCCCTGAGCCATTCTTTCCAGCTCTTTATGGGGGATCCCGAGGCGTTCCTAGGCCAGATGGGATTTGTAGTCCCTCAAGTGAGTTCTGGGTTTACCTCGGCACGCCCAGTAAACCTCCAGTGGAATGTGACTAGGAAGCATTCGGACTAGATGACCTTCATTAATCTGGAGAAGTTGATACCACGTCTACGCCCTGATCACTACCGCACAGACCGCTCCACGTGATGTCACGGGTGCAAGATGGCAGTGTTCGAACATAGGAAGTTGTAGCTTCATATCTGGAAGTTGAGACTTGTCATTCGTGCATAGTCGTAGCTATAGCTCGGATAGCTTGCCAGGTCATTTGATGCATCCATGGTATCCATGGTGCTCAAATCCTAATGACATCATTGCTCCTCTAAACACAACCAAGAGTTGGACATTTGCAGTTTTTAGTGAAATGTCCCTCAACAGCAGTTAGTGGGGCATAACATTTGATGCTCACATTCATGTTCCCCTGAGGATAAATTCTAACAAGTTGACATTTTACTTTGGTTTATGTCTAAAATACCTGCAAAAACTAACGACAGTCACAAGCCTCAGCTTCCTGTTCGTCCTTCGTGTATTTGTTAAACCTCTCTGACGGTGCAGCTCTGTGGTGACGCTCTTACATGCAGGTCCTCGTCGCCGTAGTTGTGGATCACAGCTTTGATCTCGACCTGTTCGTTCCTCGCCACTGAATACGGCAGCTTCAGGTCCACAAAGAAACGCTTCCACGCTCTGATGTTGTAAGGCTCGGCCACACAGAAACCTACACAGTTCCAAAAGGTGTGTGATTAGACATCTTGATTCACTCCTCCTCCTCCTCCTCCTCCTCCTCCTCCTCATCATCGCCCTCCTACCTGTCTGAGGCGATGCACTTATGGCCAGAACTCCCCACTGTGTGATGCTGTCTGGTAAAGCTTTCTCCACAATCTTAGTCGCCAAGCTGTTGATCAGATTAATGTCTGTGTTATAAAGGTCCAAGAGAAAAAGTTAATTATTAATAGATGCCACATAAAACAGGTTGACTGATGCACGTAGCATCACGGTGTAAACGAAGTCTCACACACACACACACACACACACACACACACACACACAACACACAACACACACACACACACATACACACACACACAAACACACACACACACGTGCACAGAACAGAGCAACACGAGTCACACAGACGGGAAAAAGAGTCAGCTCTGTTGATTCTGTTATCACTGACAAACACAACGCGAGTCACTGGTCTACATGATGAAATGATCAACTCATTTCTTCCCTCAGGTGAAGTTCACCACATGTCTGGTTGGATTTTCATTTTTATTCCAACAGGTATTGTTCCGTGTAAATGTCCAGATACTAATAAATAAAATAGAATTGAAGGGAATGAAAACCTCCAGTGCAGCGTAACACAATCTAATTATCTAACCTTTAAATACAAACTTCAAACACGGCTTAAAGCAAACGAGCTATGTGCAATTATTCCACAGCCTTCGTCTTAAATCATTTACTATAATATATAAGATTACATAAAAGATTTATGATTTATGAGTGTAGTGTTTTAATTCTGCGTTTGTTGTACAGTTAGTTCGGACAGTATGTATGTAATGCACACGAATGATCCATAGCTATTATTTACTATATAAGATTGGTCAGTAAAACCTGGCGACAGCGACAACAGATGAAAATGAGCTCATACAACTCTGCCTCATTTACAGTATTTTGTCTGTTGATAAATCAGAACTGTCCTCATCAAATAAATGGATAATAGACGAGACACGAGATAACACACTGAGTTTCTGTTGCTCAGCTAAATCTCTGGTTTATCATCGACACACAATGAACCAGTACCTGAAGTCCTGTGGGTTTAGTTTGATCCGTCTGTCATTCATCTCCACAGGAACAAGTGATGAAGTGGGAAGTGAAGATGAATAACAGACTGAAATAAACTGAGTGAAATCAAACTTAACTTTTTAGGTCTGAAGGGGGAAAAAAAACGATTCGACAAAGTCATAATCTCTTATTTCAATTCTTCTTTTTTCTCGTCAAAGATAATTAATCATGTTACACCACATTTGCATTTTGTTTGAAATTCTATTTGATGCTTACACTCTATTTAAGCTGATTTTCATACTGACTCCCTCCACATTCGCTCTTGTCCCATCCTGACTGATACTAGCTGATAGAAGTCAGATCCAAAGAGCGACGTTCTTCCACATGATGAGTTTTTATTAAACTTGGTGTGACCTCCCCTCTCATCCGTCACTCACCCGTCTGTGTCTGCTTTGCTCGGCAGGTTCACGTCCATCCACAGCCACGACTCGTAGAACTTGAAACGCAGATACACCTGAGTCTCATCAAGGTACTCCCACTCTTCCTCTTCCTCCTCCCCCTCCTCCTCCTCCTCCTCCTGCAACGGCGCCACCTGCGCCACCCTCGTATGTCCTTCCATCCTTTTTGTGTCGGTCCTGTGCACTGATGGTTGTTGTGCCGAATGCCGTCTGAAATAAACTGAATAAAGAAGAAATGGTTTAAACTGAAATTGGCTTCAAAAACACTTGCAGCACTTTAAGGGACTCATCCACATTTGGAGTCCTACAACTCAAGTTATGTCCCTCCCATCCACTGGTGGCCACCAACACCTGCTAACATCTACTGGTAGTTGGTAACTTGTGCAGAAGACCTTCAAACGTACAAGGGTTATTCAACATCTCGTCCTATATTCTAAACACGTCCAAGTTTAATAGCAAACCTAATGATATTCACCTCATCCTCACACTAATCTAATATGAAGAACATGTTGAACATCACAGCTCCACATTTCAAAGCATTTTGAGGAGAGATAGGGTTGAGGTGCAGAACCTACCACGGCTTGAATCAAAAACCTCTCTATCAAGGAGAAAGGGAAAAGTGGGTCGGGGTGGCCTGCTGGTTGTGGGGGGTGTTGGGGTGCTGGGAACCTCAGTGTCAAACAGCTGGTCCCTGTACGTGGCACAGCAGTATCTGAAGGCCCGGATGCACTCCCAGCCCTCGGTGATGTAGAGGGAGCGGCGGGTGCAGGAGTAGGGCATGGGGATCTCCCTGAGGCCGTCCTTACAGCAACGATGCTGCAGCTTCTCCTTGTAGTGACTCTCTGAAGACAGGGGGGGGTCAATATCAGTAAATCTGTAATCAATAGTTTATTATCAACTATTAATGGCATCACTGTAAAAGAAGAGAAATCCATCCCACAAACGCTCTGTGAGGAGAGAACACTCACCCAACAGAGCTTTACGCTGCAGCAGTTCAGCAGAGCGCCTCCTCCTGGTACTGCCCGGACACTGCAGGGCTGAGGAGAGGAGAGGAAAAGGAGAGGAAGAGGAGAAGAAGAGGAGAGGAGAAGGAGAGGAAGATGAGAGGTGAGTAGAAGAGACGAGAGGAAGAGGAGAGGAGAAGAGATAAAAGGATGAGGATGGGGAGATGAGAGGAGGAGGAAGAGGAGGAGGAAGAGGACATCTATCATATATTTCATCCGTTCATTAATCCATTCACGTGTTTAAATTACTTAACTAATCAATAAAAACTATCAACATCGCCCAGTGACTAAGTCGTCCAGCAGCATGTATGTTTGAATGTATAAAAATAAATTCAAAGTAGGCAGAACTTCCCGAACAGAAGGGGGCAGGTACCTTCTCTGGTTCCGGTTTTAAATCCGGCACTGGAGGAGAAGAGAAGTCCGGCATCGTTGAACACCCCCCTGGCGTTTTTGCCCCCCCCACGGGTGCAGCCAAAGTCTCCGTTCTCCACCACGTTCCACATCTGAGGTGAGACATAGCGACGCATGAGCTTTTTTTACAGGTTTGTGTTGATGATTATTGATGCAGAACGACAAACGACCTGATGACTTCTATTATGTCACTTGTAAAATTGCGATTATTGTACAGTGTTTGAAACCTTAAAAGTAAGTTGGAAAGATAAGATGATGAATTCACATCTGCTCTGCAACAAAGAATTTATGTTTCCATAGTAACTTTAACCATCGACAGTATATTTCATTGCTTGACTGTAAAAACTAGAACTTTTTTGTATGCCTCCACCAACCAGTATGTTTTCAGTGTAAAAATGACCTTTATCACTGAAATCTAAGTCCAAGTGACAACTGTTCCCTGAAGGCACACTTGAGATGTCATGTTCAAAAGGCCAAAAACGATTCGTGAGGCCACTGTTACCTTGATCTTTGAACTTTGAACACCAAAATCCAATTGGTTTCACCTTGAGGTCACAGTGAATTTGGCCTTTGACCTTCAATCACCAAAGTCTTATCAGGTCATCTTTGACTCAGATTAAACATTTGTGCCAAATTTAAAGAAATTTCCCTCGAGGCATTGTTTACCTTCCTCTGTGTGAGCCTGTCCTTGTTGAGCAGGTAAACAGCGTTGTCCACAACCACCAGGCTGACCTTTGCCCCCGGGTCGCCTCTGACCTGAAAAATAAATCTCTTCCCAGGGGCATAGTCTCGAGGAATGCCGTCCACTGGCCCGACTTTCAACTGTGAGACAGAAGGAATAAAAGAACACGTTGACACACAAGAGAAATTACTGCATAGAAAGAAGAAAAACTACAGAACACTGATCTGATGACGGTTTTGATTTGATGCTTCATAACGTTGTTTTTCAGACCAGTGTCGGCCAAACACACAAGAAGTAAAATGTGGAGTAAATCAGAATTTAAAACCAAAGACATTATTCTACTTTTAATTATCGTCAACAAATCCCGAACAAGAACCAACAACATGATATTCAGTCTGAAAACCATGTGACACTGAGCTGGAGACTCACCCCTCCCACACAGGAATCTACCACATCCACCCAGATGGAGTCCGACACCACCTCTTCATCCTCCACCCAGGGGAGGCTGTAGAAAGCCACAAAACGGAACGAGGGCATCATCTCCGGTTGGACCACCAGCGCAACGGCAGTCAACAACTGACCGGTCACATCCACACGACCAGCGCTTATGATTTTGCCTTTGCTGAGCACCTGAGAGGAAAGACAGTCACGTGTTATACTTGTTCTATTTCCAACTTGTTACATTTTCCCTCCTCTTACGTTCTCCGCTTGTCTTGCACATGCACTGTCTCACCAGGTAGGTGATGTGTTTGATGGCGTCCCTGTGTGTCGGCTCAGCAGCACTGACGGTCAGCTTCACGGACAGAATGTCTCCGACAGACGCCGTGTTGGTCCCCATGGAGATGTACAGGTAGTTCGCTTGGTGCCGGTGGAAGCTCCGGTACGGGCTAACAACGACTCTGTTTTTGGCCTGTTGTTCTGGTCTCAGACCGGCCTGTGTGGTCTCAGCCTGAGAATCAAACACAGATCAAGAGTTGGTGACAGTTTCCACTTCATAAACCCAAAGAGAGACGTCTGTTTGTTCGGCAGCAATAACATAAAGACAATAACACGAGGACGGTTTCAGGATTTTGACATATTTAGGCAAAAAAAAAGGTTTTAATAATTTGACTGATTTACACCAAACACAGCTGATCCACGAATGCATAAAATAAATTATGATTACATCTTCTCCGAATAGATTTTGTCCAAACCCCAAAGTAAGCATTTGAAGTAAAAATTAAAGGATCAAAATGTGCAAAACAAGAACAGGAGCAGTTCTGCTTTTAAATCTGGACGCTGTGTGAGAAAAAGCAGTAATACTGACCATAATGATTTTAGGGTGATGGACGTCGGGCATGTTGATGGTGGCTCTGGCGGCTCCGGAGGTGACGACCAGCGGATCGTCCAGCAAGTTCACCTTGACCTGAACATTGTGGGCCGGGGAACCATCGTGGTGGCTCACCTGGATCTGGACAGGTGCGATAAAAATGTCTCTCTGCGATTTTATTCACTCACAGTCACTGATCCGAAGATCCAGCAAAACACAGACGACTGTTCTTACTGTGAAGTCCAAGGGAAGGCCGGGCTTGAAGTACTTTGGTATTTCGAAGGATACGACATACGGAGACTCCACAATTTTTATCCCACCCTTTTCGGCCTCAACCAGGTCGCTGCCTGTTCAGGAGAAAACACCACAGAAGAGAAAATAACTAAAAACCTCAAACTTCAATAATTTCCTGAATCTCAAGTCATATGGTTTTTGAGTTTGAGAACAAGATTATACAGTAGGTGGCTATTTGAGTGCAAGCGCGGGGTTTTGACAAACTTTGAACGTGAAATGACCCAGTCCTGCTGTAAAACTGAATGGAAGGAAAAACCCACCGACTCAAAGGTTCCTTCAAATATTTTGACTCGTTCAAAAACATGTCACTCTATAAAATAAACGTAAAAGTGTTTTTTCACAGTTCCAGAAGGAAGACTGCACCGTTGTTGTAATTCTGTTGGGTAACAATAAAGATTTTGATTCAGGGCGTCATCGTTTGTCCCTGGTGATTAAATAAGAAGAGTTTCACGTCCATTCAAGAATAAGAATTCGTTCCGCTGCCAGTTATCTAAAGCTGAGAATGTTCAGGAGTTTTGCTTTCGAACGTCTAAAACAACTCCCTGAAGTTTAGGGATTCTTTTTTGGCCCACATTAACTAAGAGTTGTGACACCAGGCAGTTTATTCAGGGGGTTAAAGGGCATGTTGAGACACATCTGACCACAAACTGAATTTCAAGAAGCGGAGCTGCACAGATGAGACCATCGATCCGTGGCCTGTTTACGACATTTTGGAGAGTTTGGTCGTGCAAACAAAGCAAACTGAACAAAATGTGTCACAACAACAACACTGCAGAGTCCACGTTTACAGATTTCCTTTGAAATGCTGAGATAGCTTCCTCTGTCCTCTACATTTGCACCAGCTGATTATATCGATGGAAATTAGACGACGGCGCTCCCGATAAAAACATCACTTGAACTTTGTTGTTCTGGTGTTCGTACCTGTCTTTGTGTTCGCACCTGTCTTTGTGTTCGTACCTGTCTTGGTGTTCGTACCTGTCTTTGTGTTCGCACCTGTCTTTGTGTTCGTACCTGTCTTGGTGTTCGCACCTGTCTTGGTGTTCGTACCTGTCTTGGTGTTCGCACCTGTCTTGGTGTTCGTACCTGTCTTTGTGTTCGTACCTGTCTTTGTGTTCGCACCTGTCTTTGTGTTCGCACCTGTCTTTGTGTTCGTACCTGTCTTTGTGTTCGCACCTGTCTTGGTGTTCGCACCTGTCTTGGTGTTCGCACCTGTCTTTGTGTTCGCACCTGTCTTGTGTTCTGTCTTGTGTTCGCACCTGTCTTGGTGTTCGCACCTGTCTTGGTGTTCGTACCTGTCTTTGTGTTCGTACCTGTCTTGGTGTTCGCACCTGTCTTTGTGTTCGTACCTGTCTTTGTGTTCGCACCTGTCTTTGTGTTCGCACCTGTCTTTGTGTTCGCACCTGTCTTTGTGTTCGCACCTGTCTTGGTGTTCGTACCTGTCTTTGTGTTCGTACCTGTCTTTGTGTTCGCACCTGTCTTGGTGTTCGCACCTGTCTTTGTGTTCGCACCTGTCTTGGTGTTCGCACCTGTCTTGGTGTTCGCACCTGTCTTTGTGTTCGCACCTGTCTTGGTGTTCGCACCTGTCTTTGTGTTCGCACCTGTCTTGGTGTTCGTACCTGTCTTGGTGTTCGCACCTGTCTTGGTGTTCGCACCTGTCTTGGTGTTCGCACCTGTCTTGGTGTTCGCACCTGTCTTTGTGTTCGTACCTGTCTTGGTGTTCGCACCTGTCTTTGTGTTCGCACCTGTCTTGGTGTTCGCACCTGTCTTGGTGTTCGCACCTGTCTTGGTGTTCGCACCTGTCTTTGTGTTCGCACCTGTCTTTGTGTTCGTACCTGTCTTGGTGTTCGCACCTGTCTTGGTGTTCGCACCTGTCTTGGTGTTCGCACCTGTCTTGGTGTTCGTACCTGTCTTGGTGAGCACAGAGGCCTTGACGTACACAGAGTTTCCCACCAAGGATCTAATATTGGGGTACGCTCTCTTGATCTCGTCCATGCTGAGCCTGACGACGCCTCCGTCCAGCTACAGCGAGACAAGAACACACAAGAGTCATTTTACGAAACATTCTAGAGACATGAAGACTGTTTTCTATTGCAGCTGGTTTAAAGAAAAATAAACCAATATTTAAAACCGACAAAAAAGGCTTTACCTCGAGTTCCAGTGAGCAAACTGATACTGATAAACTTCATCCACCATTAATGTTTATTTTGTACAGTAACTTGTAACTTGGGTTTTGAAAGAGGCAGATGATGTCACACCTTGTTAAGCTCTATGAGACTAATTGTGATTTGTGAACGTGGGCTATGCAAATAAATTTGATTGATTTGATTGATTGATTGATAAGTTTGGTTAATTAGTTGATTGATGCTGTAAAACCGGGGTAAAAGGTCATGATTGGCAGCTGACACTGACTCGTGATTGGTCGAGCGCATATATTTCGGTGAAATGACGTCATCAGCACAAGATGGCAGTGCCCATATCCAGGATATTTAGTTTTTGTTCAATAAAAGTAAATGGTCTATATTCATATAGAATCTTATTGACCATTCACACACATCAACACACACATTCATGCAGCGCTTTGATACACAATGTTGTTTCTATCACACATCTCAGACTGGAGGAGCTGGGGATCGAACCACAAACCTTCTGGTTAGTGGACGATCCTCTCTACCCCCTTGGTGGAGACACATTGTCCATCTTTATTTATAGTCTACGGCAGAAACTCAAGCTTATAAGGAAACACTTGACTGCCGGCCCGCAGAGGAAGTGCAGAACACTTGATACCAATGAATTCCTCCAGAAGATAAAGCCGATGAGAACCACTTAGAAAGCTGACTCTTCATAAATGACTCTTCTGTAATCAGTGACTCACGTCTGACACCTGCTTCACTGAAGGCAGCCGTATCATCTCATTGTTGATCTTCACTCCAAACACCACATAGGCCGTTCCCACGACCGGTTCCCCATACAGGTACCTGAAAGTCCCAATAGCAACAACAGTCACAACAGTGATTAGATTCACTCCCCCAATTTTGGTGCCGATAATTTTCCCCTTATTCTAGTTCCTTCTTGAGGAAAATCTTGATGTCATCAAATATCCTTGTAAACCAGGTTGATCTGTAGCTGTGGTTCCAATATGAGCAATTTAGCAACTTGAGCAAACTTCAGTTTTAGTTTTAGATTATGGAAAGACGGACGACATGACGGCTCCCAGAAGTGAAGCCAGATTATTTTTGATCGCCACCTGGTGGTTGGCTGCAGAGCTGCCTCCTCCATGTGGGTAGTTCTCATCACACTGATGTTCAAGTGTTCATGTTTCTGATCAGTTTGGTTTTAATTTGTTAGTTGACGATATAAAGATGGAGTGAAACGTGATGATTGACAGCTGACTCGGGATTGGTCAACTCCACAGTCACAACTGCCAAGACACCAAAACGCCACCGGCACAAGATGGCAGCGGCTGTATCTGAGAGATTTAGCTTCGTGTTTGTACCGTGAGAGGAGTTAGAGACGCCATCGATCTTTATTTACAGTTCAGAGTCACCAGGAGTGACAGTAGAAGTTCAATCACTAGCAGCTAACAGATGTAAAGTAAATTGCAGTAACAGTCGGTGTCAGTGTTTAATGAATGTGTGGTACCAACCTGGCCGAGATCTCTACTTCCAGCTCACTGTCGCTCAGGTCGAGGAAGGACTTCCTGGGCGTCAATGTAACGTTAAAGGCAGGAAGCACTGGAGCGCGTCACGCCGTGAAAATGAAAACAGAACTTGATTATGAAGTTATGGGCCTGATCTGAAATGTGACATTCAGAGGTGGAAAAAACGCAATGATGCCTATTTGTCAAGATAACGTCGAGCTGCGACTGACGTTCTTAGCAGAAGTGAACAGTTTGATTCCACCTACCGTATTTCTTCACTTCAAACTGGGAGGTGAACGTGTTCTGCTCCCAATGGTCGAACTTTGCAATCACCGTCCATCTTCCTTCACTGACAGACATTGAAACCAGGTGTTAGCCTCTGCTTCACATCAACTCCACATTTCCCTTAAATCCTCTTGCTTACCATTGAAAACGCAACTTTCATTACATTCACAGTTTTCCAAAACGGTGGCATTCGTCATTTAAAAGTCTCAAAGAACATACCTGACAATTTCAGAGAGAGTGAATTTGTCTGCCAAGACGCCACCGACGGCTCTCATCCTGAGTACCTGTTTCACCACAACACCGTCTGGATTCTGAAACACAGGAACAAATCAGTAGGAATCATGGTATTTTGTTATTGCTTTTATTCTGTAAAGCACTTTGTGTAACATTTTTGTAGGAGAAGTGCAAGTAAAGTCAATCAGACTTAATTTTTGACTATTGACTGAAGTGGTAACTGGCTCATGGTGGTGGCTAACTCCTGGGTGGGATTATGTCCGAGAGGAAAAATAAATATCTGCCACTAAGCAAAACTTTGAAAGGTAAAATGAAATTGTATTCATTTAAATACAGAAAGAACTAAAATGTCATGAAACCTAAATTTCATTTCATGCACCACTTCACTTTCTGATCAATATAATTTTAAAGTTTCATTAAACGAATGAAAGATATTAAAACAGAGAAAAAAGGCACAAAGTTTACAATGTTTTGTTATAAAAAAATTACCTTAGTGATTAATTGATTAAAAAATTCTGTGAATCAATAATTACATCATTTACCTTAAAATCCATAGTGATGGAACTGTTAAAGGCCTTAAAGGAAGGAGTCGACACAAAGGCTCTGAACTGAACTGGAGTGGAAAACATGAACCAAAGACACAATGAAAAATACTCAAACATGTAAGTTTTTCATCAGTTCCAAAAAAACCTTATTGGAAAAAAACCCTTGAGAAATATTCACACATCCAAATATCTCGGATGCAGATGTGTTGGAAAGTTTTACTCAAGTTTTGAGAAAAAGTTCTGACACAGACAATTACAACGTTTCGGCCTCGTGACCTTCAGACAGAAACATTTACATAAATCAATAAACGTTAAAAATCAAAGGTCACTTCCTTTGCAGAGCTTTGTGTTGCTCATGCATCTCCAGGTCTCACCGGTGTCTCCGGGGTTGTAGATGGGTTTGTCTGTCTGGATGAAGATGTATCCAGAGTGAAAGGACACCATCAGTATCCTCGTCTCAGAGTAGAGGCCGCCGAAGTTCACCGTCAGGTACACGAACTTGTTATTTTTCTCATCGCGATTCAAATGATCTGAAGGAAGCTGAGATGAAGCGGCAACAAAATTAGGATTCAATCGAATCAATACTTTATTTACCCTGTTTGACATCTATATATATTTGTAATTAACTGAGACATATTCTGCTCATATTCAGGTTGATTCTGGTTTTCATGCTCTCGTGTTCAGAAAACTCTCATTATTTAGACGTGGGGTATTATGATGTCACGTGACATCACGCTGATGAGGAGCTCTGGGCCGGGCTACTGACGAGCTGTTTCAGGAGCTTCATCTTATTGGTTTTTTTGTTTCAGGTTATAACAGTTTGGAATATGTTTTAAAAAACAACAATAACAATAATAAAATACACAAATGGAACTAGAATGGCGCCCAATGGAGCGCATACCTTCACCAAGGCCCAACTGTCCCTTTAAATTCAATCAAGCTGCACCACATTGTGCACACTCATTAATATCAGTCCTCTAAACATGTGTGATTTGTTTTGTGACTCACACCACATCTTTATGGAAATCCGTCCAGTGGTTTTAGTGTAATCGTACTTTCAAACAAACAAACCAAGACCCTGGAGAGTCACCTGTATAGTCTTGAGAGCTTGGAAGCCGTTGTCCAGGTCGAGAGTGACAGAGTCCCGGAGAAGCGTGGCCGTATTACTGAAGTCCCGGATGGAGATGGAGACGGTGATGGGACTGGACTGCCCGTCGGCCTGCAGGTAGATGTTCTCCTGGCTGTCGGTCCTCAGCAGGTCTGGAGCCAGAAGGGTGAACCTGCAGGGGGATGAGGCACCAACACTCATCCTTCATATATATATATATATATATATAGAGAGAGAGAGAGAGAGAGAGAGAGAGAGAGAGAACACCTGAACCCATCAGTAATACAATGTGTTTGCGGATGAGGAACTGCACCTTGCTGTTGTTTGAACTGTTTCTTTTACATGTGGATTCCTGCAAATAAACAAATTTCAGTCAGGACACAAACGTGATGCAAACTGAAGCAGAGATTCAAATAAACAACAGCAGCAGCGCATCATGGTAACAAGGCATTAGACGTCATGTGTGAAAATGAAAAGGACGTGAACTTAAACTCTGTTCTATCTGTAATAATAAAATATTAAAAGATTATTGCTGAGCTTGTAGCTTGGGTCTGAAGATTGTGTAATTATTTCCATTACACTGTATAAGTGTATATTCCCCTGATGCAATAAATCAGAAAATAAATGTTTATACTTTTCTGTTGAAGCAGCTTTGGTTACTTACTCAAGGTGTCGAAAGTAACTGTCAAATGGTGTAATTCTGAGGAAGGATCAAGAAATAAGGACTTAAAACACTAAAGGTGGAGATTGTGGATATGATCTCTTTGTGCAAACACACACACACACAGACACACACGTACCTGCGATGCCAGTGAGATCTGTAAAAAAAACACAGCTTCATTAGTGACCATCACTTTAAAGATATAAACTGTCCTGATCAGTGAGAAGCAGTAAAACTCGTCACCTTCTCTGATGGTCGATCTGTCCGCTGGATTTACAGAGAAGCAGGAGAAATAAAATGCCCTGAAGCGTCCGAGGACCCATGTTGACTGAGTCTCTGTGGACTGTGGCCACCGGAGAGACGCTCTGCTACTAAAGTAGAGACCCCCTCACACACACACACACACACACACACACACACACACACAGACACACACACACACACACACAGAGCTGTGAGGACAGGGGGTCAAAGGGTCGGTGGCAAAAAGTTGAATTTCACAGATAAATCCCTGCCGACAGACTGAATATTGACTCATGGAGCTTTCTTTCTCTCTTATGTGACTTTAAGCCACAGCACCCACTGTTGAAAACTAAAAATTACATTAAATTGCACATTTTGAAAAGAACAGCCTCATGTGTAGATATGTGTAATTATTCCACTTGCGCTGCTACTTCCTTGTCGTGTTGGGTCAATTGTAATTTTCCTCTACGGGGGATCAATCTTATCGTTGAGGCATTTTTAACTCACATCTGCGTCTCAAGACAAATACATAACTGTATTTTCATCCTCTATCATATTATATATGTGAAAGTCCCCACACTTTAAAACTCTCAGCCCACTGAGCTCAGACACTCTAGCTTCCTTTGAATCTCGACTTCAGACCTTTTCTCTTTATGAAATCTTTTGGCAGTGTTTGATGTGCACCCCCCTCCTTCTGCTGATCAGTCTCCTCAGGATCCTCTTTTGAAACTCTTTGAAAAATGCATTTCTCTAAAATGGCTTTGAACTTTTGTTCACGGGAATACCAAGGAGATGAATGGACATTTGTTTGTGGTGCTGAAGATAGAGAATCCTACAAATATATCTGAGATAGGATATTGAACTGAAATCATTACTCAAACATGATCCAGAAAAACGGATTTTCTGATAGAATGATTTCTGAAAGACAATAACAAGGTTTCACAGATTTGATCAAATAGATATTTTAAGCAGATTTTGGGTAACATGGGTCAGATAAAACCGTGGTTCTAAAATGTGGGTCCGTAAAAGCTTTCCAGATTCATCCATTAAGATTATAGTGATATATGAGTATTCTGTTCTGACATAGTGAAAATATAAGAAACTAGTACATGTATAATATCTTTCTAATTTCTCTGGTGTCATTCTGTCGTAAACAATTAAGTAGAAGTGTAAACTAATAGTCAAATTATTCCGAGGGACATACATGAGAGGAACCCTGGAATATTTCTCATCATGTTTTAATTGAGAATCTCTGCAATAAAACACCTTAAACATTTCGAAGAAACTTAAATGTCACACGACACTTGTACATTTTGAAAACCTTTTATGCTTTAAAAGACATTTTGATTCCAGATGTTTCGTTAAGAATATGTGTCCGTACTGTACAACCAGACTGACGAGTGAAAGTGAAAATATAAATTATATCAAAATAACACGATGTGGCCTCCATTGTCCTGTTGAACACTTCAGTGAGGAGCAGCCTCATTGTCCAGGGTCTGAATCTGAATCGCTGTAGTCGGCCACCAGGGATGTGACTGGTCCTCTGCTTCTGTCCTTCTCTTTCTCAAAGTCCTCTGCGTTCATCAGTCCTCCATCCACTTCCTCTGTGGTTTTAACTCTGTCGTTCGTCTCTGCTGCTTCCTGACCCGCTCGTGTGGGTCTAACAACTGACTCTGGGTGCTCACATTTTGTCTGAGCAACCTCACCAACACATGTGTCGACTTCAGGGTCTGACTTCCTGCGGGTGACGGTGGCACGGGGTTCGGTTTTGATGCTATTTCCTCCTGGCCGTTTTATGATCAGCTGGGTGGGGGAGGAGCTGAGGGCTTTGGCCACCTTTGCTTCTCTCCCCTGCAGGACCAGCTTTTGGATCAGACTGCCTGAAGCCGTCCCTGGTGTGGCTGTGGTGGAGTTGAACCATGAACGGGAGGAGATCTCTTTCCGCTTGCTGTGCTTCTTGTCCTCATAGGCTGATAGGGGACAGAAAAGAGTTCCATTAAATAGAATTCAAGGTTTGCTCTGTGAAATTGCATGTGGTAAACTAGGCCATGGGACAACGAGGAGTTTGATCTGATTCTTTGTGCTGATTGAGGATGTCTTTCTGTTTACATGAAGTTAATCTACTGTGTATTGTAACGTTTTCATCCCATTCTATTTGTTTGTTTGATAGTCGGCAGGATTACGCGGAAATTACTGTACGAATTACCACGAAACTTGGTGAAGACTAATTCATGGACCTTGATGGAAAAAAGCCATATTTAAAAGGACTGATATCTGCGAGTGTGTGACATTTGGTGTGAGTTGAATTTAGGGATTCATGGGGTGTGGACATTTTCCCACCGGGCAATAAGAGAATAAGTCCCAAGACGCTTGTTCAACCAAAGTGTGTGTTGCTTACAGTCGGGGGCCTGGTAGGTGAGTAGAGCAGCCAGTTTCTTGTCCTCCTCCTTCTCTGGCAGCAGTGGGATGGACAGGTTTGTCCTCATCCTCACAGCATTGTCCTTCTCCTCCTGCTCGGCCAGAACTCTCTTCTGGGTCTGCAACAATGTTCAAAGCAGAGACATGAGTTAAGTGACATAACGCAATCTCACTGGCGGAACATCAATATTTCAAGTCCTGCTATGACTCATTTTATGGTGGTTAATTGGACAGAAAATGAGTTGAACTCTTTGCATGAACTTCTCCATATGTTCACAGGAATAACGTTAGAAGTAAATATCTTACTCTGAACTTCGTGCGAAGAGTGCTGTTGAGCTGGAAGTCGTCCCTCCAGCCAGACTGGTGGTCCTGGATCTCAGACAGGGAGGGCAGAGCCTTTTTCAGCTTCTCTTTGTCTTTTCCACCATGATCCAGCTTGAACATAGCATCTGTCTCCAGCTTCTCCTTCTCTGCTCGCTCTGCACAGTGAGACAGGAGAGAGAGTAGATGAGGGGCAGAGAACGAGCAGAGGAAAGAAAAGCAGGAAGGCTGTGTCCTTGTGAAAGACAGTGTCATCCCTCAAAAGAAAAGTCTTAAAATCTGCAGCCCCACAATAGTGAGTATATAAATAAACCTAAAGACATAGATTTAGAATGGCTAGAATGGTTCAAGAAACAGTCATATGAGTTTTTAATTGATATCTAACATGAATCCCGGACCTGTGGTGAGGATCTGCTCATTTTCTGCCATGTCCCAGCGCTCCTCTTTCCTGTTTGCTCCGCTCATTATCAGGTAGTCGCAGGTCGCCGGGTCAGTCTGCATCTCAATGTAGTTGACACACAGGTGGCACTTCATCCTGAACCTGGTTTTGTAAACATCAAAAGTTGTTCAGTCCCTTTGTCAGAGGGGTTTATTATGATTTTCTGATGTTTAACGAGGTTCTGTCAACTGGAGAATAACTGGAGCATAACACAGGATTCAGCAGCCGACCCAGTCTGTCTGTGGTTACCTGTAGATTGGCGTGGTGTAGTAGTTCCCCACTTTCTTCTTCTCTGCATTGTAACGGACCCCTGTACCAACACAACATCAGGGTTATGGATATGAAGACAGCTGGTGATACTAAGCCGCACAAAATGTTTGTCTCCACACTTACCCATGCCAATGTGATTCTTGCAGCCTTCACACCAGATGTTGTAGGGCATCTCAAACCTAAAAGAACACAGTTGGGTTTGGTATAGACGACAACTCTGATAAAGATTCAAAGTGAATTTACCTCCTGTCATTATCTTTTGCAGTCTGACATTATGTGCTTAATAATACATCAAACTAATGATGGAGATTAATTGAAGTTTCATCTCCTCATGTTTATTGAAATAAAAGAAATACACACTTATATTCATCAGTCGACTCTAAATTCGCTTTTATCATCAACATAGATATTTATGGTTCTAAAGAATCACCTGAAGGTTCAATTGCACAGTAGATCTTGTACCAGTAAATTACTTCTTTAAATAAGTCCTCTGAAGATGTTAAACACTAACAAACCTGATAACAAATATCTGTTAACACGTATATATGTTGTATATGTACATCTACGTGTGCATGTGACAACACTTTACCTGTATATACGCGTGTACTAACCTGATGATGAGAATGCCCTGAGACAGCTTCCTGGCCCTCTCCCTGAGAGCATGGGTTTTATGGTAGCCGTTGAGTGATCCATGCTAAAGTCAAAGAATGGTGGAAAATCAGTATCTACACACAAAGTTAAATTAAAGACACAGACACACACTGTGTTACTGTATGATCATACACACCTTGGCCGGGTCAAAATCTGGAGGGTAGTATTTGTTGGTTCCTTTTCTCTCACCCTTTCAAAAGACAAGACAGAAAAACAGCAGCGCATTAGAAGTTGAGTATTTAATCATTAATCCTTGTGATTCATTACATCTCGCCAGAAGCACGTGGAGATCGTGGCTCACCATGGTGACGCCTGCGTGTCCGCCCCACAAGAGATGGATTCACGTTTCTGTCGGCAGATAGAAAGAAGTCGAGTCACTGACCACATACTGTCACATTTCAGAATCAGAGGCAAACATAATGGTTTGATCTCCAGGAGTAAATTAGGTTTCACTGCAGTCGCTCCAGCCAAGAACTGAAATATATACAGACAAAGACAAGACTCATATAGTTAGTCTTGTATTCTAAGCTATGTTAGTCTCATGCACAACTGTGTATAGCTTCAGTTATATATCTTTAAATCTGTATTTATATTTGGCTTCAATACTTTGCCTCGGTTACTTGTGTCTTTCAATCACCTTATACTTCAAATATTGTACTGTCAATATGTCTGTCTGTCTGTCTGTCTATCTACCTGTCTGTCTGTCTATCTATCTATCTGTCTACCTGTCTGTCTATCTGTCTATCTACCTACCTGTCTGTCTGTCTGTCTGTCTATCTATCTATCTATCTACCTGTCTGTCTGTCTATCTATCTATCTACCTGTCTGTCTGTCTGTCTATCTACCTGTCTGTCTATCTATCTATTTATCTACATGTCTGTCTGTCTATCTACCTGTCTGTCTGTCTATCTATTTATCTATCTATCTATCTATCTACCTGTCTGTCTGTCTATCTATCTATCTATCTATCTATCTACCTGTCTGTCTGTCTATATCACCTGTCTGTCTATCTATTTGTCTATCTATCTATCTACCTGTCTATCTATTATCTATCTATCTATCTGGTCTGTCTGTCTGTTGTGTCTATCATCATCTACCTATCTACCTGTCTGTCTATTTATCTACATGTCTGTCTATCTACCTACCTGTCTGTCTGTCTGTCTACTCACAACAACGTTAGTTCTCTGTAGCTAACGAACACTAAGTTGAACTCTCTCACATCTGACGGGTGAGTAAAGTGTTAATTGATTTTAAGCGCTGACATAGTTTCACGTTTTCTTTAACAAATTCAAATCGTCAGATTTCTTTCGCAGAGTTTGTCGTGAGTTGCATCGTAGCTAGCATAGCGAGCTAACATTAGCAGGAGCTAGCTTGCGCTGTAACGTTAGCCTCCTCCTCGTGCGTGTGAATGCGACACGACACAACAACTGAACATACGAACTGTTCATTCAATTCAAATACGCGACTGTCAATTTTATTTTTTTAAGTAAAAAAAATTAGCAAACAAAATTCTTACAAATTCTCCTGAAGCTGCACAAACTGCTAACAACCACACGCAAGGGCCGATGGGTAATAAAACGTCATATTTACGTTCCGGAAGTCGGGTGAAGTTGTAGCAGGAAGTGCCGGCGTCAGACGGACAACGTGCGGGGAGCGGAAGCGTCACAGGACAGTAGGAGAAGAAACACATCGATCCATCTGTTATTGATTATCTGTCAATGCCGCTGACATGGAGTCGAACCCGCAGCCGCACAAACGCTTCATCTGCTCGTTCCCCGCCTGCTCCGCCGCCTACAACAAACAGTGGAAGCTGGACGCGCACTTGTGTAAACACACGGGAGTGAGGCCGTACGCGTGCGAGCGGGACGGCTGCGGTAAGTCCTTCTGCACCCAGCACCACCTGCTCCGGCACCAGCTCAGCCACAGCGGGGACAGACCGTTCCCCTGCCCCGTGCCCGGCTGCTCCCAGGCCTTCACCACCAACTGCAACCGCACCAGGCACACGAGCCGCGTGCACAGCCAGGAGCAGAAGACGTACGTGTGCAGGTTCGAGGGCTGCGGGCTCGAGTTCAGGAAGAACAAGCAGCTGAAGTCCCACGTGTGTGAGCAGCACACGCAGCTGCCCCCCTACCAGTGCACGTATGAAGGCTGCCACATGCGATTCACCTTCCCCAGCAAGCTGAAGCGCCACGAGAAGGTGCACAGAGGTTACGCCTGCGAGGAGGAGGGCTGCAGCTTCAGGGCCAAGACCTGGACCGAGCACCTGAAGCACAGGAAGGAGCAGCACAGGCCCGTCCTGAGGTGTGAGCAGTGCAGCAAGGTGTTCAGGGACTCGTGGTTCCTGCAGCAGCATCAGCGCGTCCACTCTGACGTGCGGCTCGTCTTCAAGTGCCCCAGGGACGGCTGCGACAGGTCGTTCACCCAGATCTTCAACCTGCAGAGCCACATCAACTCCTTCCACGAGGAGCTGCAGCCCTTCGCCTGCACGCACCCGGGCTGCGGGAAGACCTTCGCCATGAAGCAGAGTCTCCAGCGCCACAGCGTTGCACACGACCCGGAGAGGAGGAAGCTGAAGAAGCCGAGGAAATCCAAACCCAGAAGATCTCTTGCTTCCAAGTTGAGTGGTTACACAGAAGCAAAGAAGCTTCAGGAGCCTGAATCGGGCTCCAGAGGGTCAGCTGAGAAAAGCTGTGATCCGCCCGGCCCGGTGGAGCTGGTGTCCCTCCTGCAGGATGCGTCCCTGCTGTACAGCCCGGCTGTGGTGGACACACATGGACTCACCAGTGCCCTGACTACTCCTTTATCAGTGTAGAGTTCACACCAGAATGTGAACAGACAACCTTTATAATGTAATTTCTTACCCGTTGTATTAGGTTTGAGTGAGTGTCTGCGTCTCTGTATGAGTGTTTGTGTACAAGTACTTCTGTTAATGCTCTTTCTAAAAAAAATGAATTGAGTATAAACTTGAGGTCTTCATGCAGGAATGTGTCTGGTCCAGGTGATCCGTCCCTCTGTGTGGTGGCAACTGTATTGTTCCTCTATGAATGTTTATTCATAACATCAATATATCTGTCATTTGTATTTAAGAGTATATTTTGTATACAATTTGTTTTGCTTTCAACACAAAAATCTAACTTTCCAGAAGAAGTGTTTGAATAAATCCTGTGAATGGAACGAGTTTCCCTTTTTTATATTGTCCTTTTTAGATGGGTGATCCCAAATGTAATATCCTGTAGTGAGTCTCTAAGAGCGCAAGTGAGAATAGATTTATTCATCATTGGAGCTGTAAACAAACTGTGTGTATTCACTCCGAAGGTTCCTCGTCCCGAGTTGTGAAGTTGTTGGTTTCAATTTGTGTGTTGAGGTGAAGTTGGAATGTGGTAAAATCACGACGCGTTGTATTTATGTTCAGTGTTTAAAGAAACGTAAAAAACCTTTTTCCATATTTGCATGTGAACGAAGAGCAAAGAAAAGGATCTGGTTTGACAGGTAGATCATTTCAAACACGTACGTTAATCATGAAAATGTCTGTATTGGCCGACAAGTGGTCTTAGGAGCTTGTGAGAGTTACGCGTAAAGTTTGCAAGTGAAGAACATTTAAGTTCACATTAGAAGCAGCTTTTACTTGGCAACTCTTGTACCAAAAAGTTTTGCTGAATTATTTCAACATCACACGAACACACAAAACTAACAAAACTCTTTCTGTGGGAGAAACTGACATGTGGCTTTGGATTTCTAGATCCTGACTGATACAGTTTTTAATCGTCTATTACATGTTATCTTCTTTGGGTATTGGGGCCATTTAATAGCAAAAAAAACCAAATCACATTTTAAAAATACATTTGTAATGTTACGAGAAAAGTCATAATATTAACAATAGTCTTAATTTTAGGCTGTGTCATGTTTGAGGGGTCGATATCAGAAGACCAGTCTCATGTGTTTTAAATGAGGAATGTGGTGCAGCTTGTTATGTTAAACTTATTAGTATAAGTTTCACTAATCATAAAATACATCAAGTATCGGGACAAGATTGTGTAAGAAACTGAGTGTGTTCTGAAGAAAGAACCACACAGACCTTGTTGGTTGCTGGTTAGAGATGAAACGGTGTGAAGATTATGCGTCATGATTATGGTGACCTTTATTATTACGTTTACCGGTGTTATAGCGGTATTGTTAAAATGTGCTGAACATGTTCAAAAAGTACTGATACACAAACGGAAGTAATTTTTCAAATCTATTTTATCAATCAAAATAATATGGCACCATGCAAAACCAAGAAGGAAGGAAACTTTCTGTAATGCAGGTTTAACAAATGTGCTTATTAAAGCAACACAATGTGCACGATGAACAAAGTATGTGCATCTAAGAACAATACAACCACATATGCACCATTCATCTCACAGCCATGGAGGTTACTATTTGGTTAATGCACAATCTTTTGGAATCACATGTCCCAAGTATGTTCAGGTTTCCACATCCCGCCCGGTGTCCGCATACTTTTGGCCATGTGGTCGATGTGTTTCTCAGTCTTATGTCATCATGGTCCAGGAGTCTCCAGGCTGATGTCACAGATCTCCAGCCAGAGCAGGGGTGTGTAGCTGTCAGTGAAACCAGCGGCGTTCACAGGTCGGGTTTCCAATGAAAACCTGCAGATTCCTCAGCCATGATCACACTCGGCGGAGCATCTCGGCTCTGAGCTGCAGATTTACAGCGTCAGCAGGAGCGGACACAGACCCTGTGTGCGAGCTCGAGATTCCGAGGCTAAATCCTCTCTGAATATTTCCAGTTACTGGAGGGCTGCTTCCCTGCATTCCTGGCCCTCTCGCTCGGCTCAGACGATCCCTACATGGACTGACTGTCTGACCAGCTCACCCAGGAATGTGTAGCAGAACCCGTCCAATTAGTATCCACACAGTCCCAAAGTGACATGTACCGTCCGGTCGTCATTTGCTTCCTGCGTGGCCACAGGTCATTTCTGGGAACAAGCTCAGATTTGGTGACGCTGCTTCAAATCGTGTCTCTAACGCTTCAGTTGAAAACATTTTGGGATAAAACTATCACCGCCTTTTCCCCCATTCAGTTTGATTAGTTTCTCATTTATAAGTCTTCATTTGAACTTTAGATCTCACAGTCTCATACCTTAACCGCTCCATAACTTTTCTGCTCTATTTTTACCTCTGCTTATCAGTTGTGGCATTAACTCAGGCTACATTTAGCTCAGTCTGGAGTCATACCTGAGCGTTACAGTCTGTCTGTCTGTGGGCTGCTGTTAATCTAACACATCAGTGGGGCTTCAACAGAAAGAAAAACATCCCGACAGGTAAGATAATAAGGTTTTTTTAAGTGGTCGTTATGTGACGAGGAGCAGAAAGTTAAATCACGTCTTTTAATGAAGTTAAAAAATCCGTTGTAGAAGCCTCAACCCAATCGTCTTTCACTTCAACTGCCACGCTCAGGTTATGATGTGCCTCAGGGATTTATCTAGTTTCCGTGATAACAGGAGGTCGGCACAGAGGAAGCGGTGCATCATAAACGACATATGTTTCTGATGCATATGTCTGCTTGGTGAAATAAATGTGCTGAACGTGCAGGAATGCAGAGGAGACAGTGATGGGAGGAGGGATTCCACCCTGAAAAGTCTGTGATGTCTTGAACAAAAAAAGTAGACTAGACACCAGATGATGCTGATGTTCACGTAGGGAGCCATCCATGGCACGGAAGCTCCAGAAGCTGAGTTGTTGCCGCGGCAAAAGAAACTGGGTAGAAAAGCATCAGAGTGTTGATACATCATATTGTGCGTGAGCTGTTTGCACTACAATCTGTCAATGGAGCCTTTTTGTATCGGAAGGATTTCTTAACTATGTCATCCTGATGACTCCGTCTTGTCCCTGGTCCTGTGGGATGCAGAGACACCTGGAGAAATGCATTTTGAACAATGATATGACATCTTTTTCTGACTTCTTCACCTATATGAAATCATATAATTGGAAATCATTGTCGGGTCAATGTTACCTTCATTGATTGATCGGCGCCAAATCATGTGGAGATAAACGCCCCATAGACAGCTGGTCACCGTGACGACCCTCTCCACCCTGTCCGCCTGCTTCTTGCAGGTCCTGGAGTTGGGCGTGGCCGAGTGTCATCAGTCAGGTGACATCACCTGCTGGTTTGTGAGCTTATGTTCTGAAGCCAGTCGGACATTTGGTCCAGCGCCATCTTGGCTTTTTGAAACCAGAAGTTATCATGTTTGGAGGCGGAGCCTGCCTGAGTGTGAGGACACTGCACGCCCACCGACACCTGCACCTATTGGACACTATAGCTGTCAATCACACTGGTATCCACGCCCCAATGCATACGGTGCTTTATGGTCTATTTGACTCTGAATGTATCATCATTCACTAAATGAACATCAGCTGTATTGAAGAAGACTTGAAACTAGAGATTGAGACATAAACTCCTGAGGAAAACGTTAAAAAACAAGTGGAGTCGCCCTCTGCTTTATTAAAGACTCTATCGGAGCTTAGTTCTGGTTCTTTTTCCTCAGTCACCTTGGACACTTCCTCACTCCTGCACCCACCTACACGTCTGACATCTCTGACTTCATACCACGTTATTAGTTTAAATTGTCCTCCTGTTTAATTTGTTTCTTGGTCTGGTTGTGTGTGTCTAACCTCTCGTATCATGATCATTAGGCCCAAATTGTTGCTTTGCACATAGAGATTATATTATTTGTTGAGTATTGTTAGAGGTTTAAAAGGTCATTAGATCTGAAAAATGGATGATTTGAGAACAGGTAGGGAATCTAAGCTCTAAAGTGGTGGAAGAAATGTAACATCTGATGGTGCCTGTTTCAAATGAGGGGCTGTGTCGGTCGGCGTGTTTGAACTGTATGAAGTGTTGTCAACATTCTGCATCTTTTCTTCTTTTTCCTCCCCTTCTTTTACAGAAAATGATGCCACGTTCTTTCCATTCCTGTCGTCTGACGGCGCGGAATTCCAGACTGGCTCTGCAGGCCCTCATCCAACAGGATCGCTCTATCTCCGCTGTGTTTCTCCCACCACCTCTTCTGCTGTCCCGCCGTCTTTCCACCTCTCACTCGGCCCTCAACCTCCCATCTCTCGAGAGGTGGAAGGAATGTGTCGGGCCCTTTGCCCTTTCCATGCAAATTACTGGGAAATGGAAGCTTTCCGTGAGTGGGGTTTCAATTGCGTGAGCAGAGATTGTAAATAACGTGTATTTACAAAAAGTTCCAGAAAAGAGGAGGGTGTGCATTTACACAGTGGCAGCTACTGTATAAGCAACCCAGTAAAATCAAAGCTTGAGTTTAGTTTAATTTATTTCCCTTTTCTGTTTTTACATTTCTGCCTATAGTGAGTTTTAAAGAAGTACGGTTAGAACTGAGAAGGAGAAGTTCAGCAGGCTCCTCACCTCCACTTTTAGGTTCTTAAGATCAAACACGTCAGCTTGTTCACGCCATCGACTCAAGCTTCACACAATTTCATGCATTCATAAATGTCTTATCTCACTTTGCAAAGGTCACCAAGCATTAATTCACAGCCTGTCATGGAAAATCCAAGCACATAAAACAAGAATTCAAAGTAATTAAGAAATAGAAACGTTATATACAATAACAAAATGCATTCCATCAATCCATTGTCTTCTGTTTATCTGGGCTTGTGTCCAGCTCTTGATGGGGGATCCCGAGATGTTCCCAAGCCTGATGGGATATGTTGTCCTTCCAGAGAGTTGTGGGTCGACCCCGGGGTCTCCTTGTGCCCAGTAAACCTCCATTCTTACTTTTTTAATGTACTTGTGCAATATGCCCCTTAATCCAGATTCTATTGTCCATGGAATACAGATAATTCAAATACATGTGCAGTATGTGCATATTCATGTTTTCTGTCTTTTATTTCGCAGGATTACGCAAAAACTACAGAAGAGATACAGGTCAGAGAAGAAGTCAGAAATGTTTGGTGTGGATCCAGGAACTTTCTTTCTCTTTCTCCAACATTGTGAAATAGTTTGTTTTGCAACATGTTCATTGATTTCTTAGAGAGCAATTAATGGATCTCTAGGAAAAATAATATCTGTAATTGTGTTAAATTTGGTGTAGAAAAAAATCTGTATCTAGTGAATTTGAATGTAGTTTTCTTGAATAGACTGTTGGCCTTGTCGGAGGTAAACAGTCTCAGCTAGTTTTTTACTGGGATTGTTGGTTTTAATTCCTTAAGAAAACAATTATTTTTACCTCATCGTGTCTTCTGTGTTTTTCTTGTGCCTATATGTTGATTCTTAGACAGGTAATGATGGTCGGTCAGAAAAGAGGTGGAAGGGAAACTCCTGTCACTGTTGGTCTCTGATGTTTGAGGTGAACGGCCTCGATCTTTCTCCTGCTGTCGACTGACCTTTGACCCTTTTCCCAGTTCCCTCTTCAGGTCATGTGACGACACCTGAACATAAAGCCCTTTGAAACACACACTGTTCCTTAACGTCAGGAATGAAACGACTTCTGTGCAGGTGGAGTTGTGACTTCAGTCGCTGGATCCCCTCTCATGCAGCTCAGGTGCTTTAATACTGAACAATACCAAGATTGTGTGTTGAACATGAACATTCATTTAAAAAAGCATCTCTATTGTAGACGGACTTCTTCTGAGGAGGAAAGAGGATGAAGGCGGTAAACATTTACATGGTAAAAAAAGGACAAATTCGCTAAAGTTAGAATCAGACTGATTGAGAGGCCTGGACTTAAACAGAGGAAGAACTCGCTTAAAGACACACGGCCGTTTCTCATCGGAAATTAGTAATTTAGTGCAGAAACTTAATCCTCGAGAGAATTCCTGGCAGTAAATTATCTGCACCGATATCAGTTCAAGATCTGGAGATGATTCCTTTCTAATTCATATCAACAGAGCTATAATACATGAGAAATGGGTCTTTTTAACTGTGATAAATAAACCTCGATTCTCACTGGACACACTCCTCTTGTCTGTAAGTGAAACCAGGAGCTGGGTCTTCACAAAACCCAGAGAAATTAATGTTCTGTGTTATGAAAACTGTTTTTATTCACTGGATTTTATGTATTTTTATTAATATACAAACAGCTTGAGTCACTTATCTTTTACTGAAGCATCAGTTCCTTTGCCTATTTGTTGTCCCAACTGCTTTTGCTTCTATTCACCTTTTGAAATTATTTCTTTGACTCACGTTTGAGATGTGATGTTTTTGCAGGATCACACAAAAACTACTGAACAGATTTCCATGGAACTTGGTGGAAGGATGGGACACGGGCCAAGAATGGACTCAGTGGTGCAGCTTGACTGAGACTGTTGAGGCCTTGGGAGAGGCACACACTCTGTTTGGTGCCATTCTAGTTTGCATTGTAATGTTTATACGATGTTTGTCTCTTTTTATGTTTTTAGTTTATTATGTGAATTGTTGTTGTGTATGAAATGTGCTTTATGTCGAAATTAAGTACAGAATTCAAATTGATTTCCTGCCCGTAACATTTTGATAAATAGGTTAGTGCAGTATTGCCGAATGGTAAATGGTCTGTACACTGTAAAGAATTGACTGTAGAATTAACAGTAAATACCTGGCAAAAAAGTTGTCAATAAAGTACTGTAAACTTACTGTTAATTACTGTAAAAAGAATTACAGTATATTACAGGATACGTTTTACAGTTTTTTGTTGTATATAAATTACAGCAATTTCTTGTTTGTTTTTTTTACAGAAAACCGCAATTACTTGTAATCTAGTTTACAACATTACCTTGTATTCTATTCAGATTACAGAAGTTACCTGGCAACTAAAGTTGCCAATAAATAGCTGTTAATACCTCACAATACAATATGATGTTGTACAATTGTTTTAGTTATTTTTTTACATTAGCAGTTTTGCAAATTATGCATACTGTGAGGTATTTTGAATGAGACCAGGCATACTGTTTATCCAAAATTCATCTACATTGCACTAAAGTCTTTTCACCTGTTAAATAAAAACGGAGCCAGAGCTGCAACAAAATAAAACTTTTATTGACACTCAATACAGTTTCACAACGTTTTAAGAACATGGTGTCCTTTTTTTCAGAAAAGCTCTTAAACGTAAATTATACATCTCAGGACACCGGCCACCCAGTGGAATTCACATTGACCAGAGTTTCAACATAAATGAAAACCAAAACCTTCAGTAAAATAATTTGTTGTGCATTCATTAGCCTACATAAATTAGCAAATTAACATGCATAGTGGATCACAATATACAGCTTTTAATTTTATGAAATGAGCTTTTCTGTTTGAAGTGCTTTATAAACATTAATCTAAGACATACCTTCGGTTTGCCAAGCTGAGAAGCTGAGAAGCCTCGACACTGGACAGGTGTGATGTTGGCAGGGAGATCCTCCTCTTTGATGAACTGCAGGTCAGATCTGGATTCCACTCCAATGCTTGGGACTGTAGTTTGTCCTCTGGTAGGCTGGGTAATACCACCAACACAGCTTGTCTGATGTCCTCCCCCAGTACTGACATGTCAGTATATATCTGGGAGGGAGTGGTGAGATATAATCACTGATGTGCCATTCAGCTTGTACACATTAATGGACAATAATCAAGGAGATCTTCTTGCTTAACACACATGTAGTTTGAGACCTGGACCACCTCTGTTAGACTGTGAATACCCAGATCAGCAAGTTCCACAGCCAACTGCCCCCCCCCCACCATAAAGTAGACAAGATGAATGCCAAATGTTCAAAACACGACTTAGCTACAATAATGGGAAACTGCAGTCACTGACTGTTCAATTTAGGCCCAATCCCATTTCACCCAGCTAGCGCGCTAGCATGCTAGTTTTAGCGCGCTAGCGTTAGCATTCTAGTTTTAGCGCGATGTTACTGAGCTTAACTGCTCCTCTCATAACAAAGCATCCTGGTAGGGTTGCAATTTGTTACAGTGTACTTTATATAGATGCTTCTCTAGTCTTGTTTAAGGCTCAAAGCGCTTTACAGTACAGTTTGGCCATTCACCCATTCACACACACTTTCATCACGTAGGCAGCACTTTTTCGATGAGGGGCCATTCAGGGTTCAGCATCTTGCCCAAGGATACTTCAGCATGCAGATGGGGAAGACTGGGAATCGAACGGCCGACCTTCAGGTTGGAGGACGACCGATCCCAGGAGCCCCCGAAGTGCCAAGATACTGAAGCCCAAATGGCTTCGGCTGTGTGATTAAAGTGTGATAGAGAAAGTGATGCACTGTATGAACGTGTGTGTGAGTAGGTGAATGACAAAACACAGTTCGAGCTGTAAAGAGCTTTGAGTTTCATCAAGACCAGAAAAGCTCTTTATAAAAACAGACAATTTCACTTTGACAGCTGGCTCAAGTGTTCACAGGTTGGAACCTGGCGGCCGGTTGGAGTTTAGATGTTCCCACTGCGTCTGTGTGGGTTTTCTCTGGCTTCCTCCTTTAGTCCATTAAGTTGATTGGTGACTCTTAATTGAGTGTGGATTGTAGTTTGTGGGCTCTGTGTACTCCGCCTCGTGCCCAATGTGAGCTGGGATTGGTTCTAGCCCCCGTGACCCTCAAAGGATAGATAGGTATTAAAAACGGAGGGATGGATTTCATGCTCGTTTAAAAACCTCGCAGACGTTCTGAAAACACTTTTCTACGTCTCTAGTTTTCACTTTCTTTTTTACTCATCATACCTTTGAACAGAAAAACACAGGTGCCATAAATAACATAAACAGTGGCTCCTTTCATTTCACTCCAGAACAAAATGTCAAAATGTTCCCTAAAACAGGCCCCGAATAAATTTCACATGCTTGGCTACTCACAAATGAATTTGTGTTCATTTCAGCATCACTTGCTAAATAAGGTGCACTGAGGTGCCTGACCTGCGCCTGGAACTCAGTCCAAATATGCACTCTTCTTCTTGCAAAATCCAAATTCCACCGGCTGACTATCTGTTCGGGCCCTATAACCGTTACATAATGCATATTCTACATATTCTACATGTCAGCCTCACATTGCTAATGAAATCCCTCAATTTATGGACCAGCTCAAGACGAGTCACCCATTGTGGAATGTCTGCTGAAACAGGCCCATGTTGTGTTATAACCTCCCTTTCTTATCTGGCATTTGACCCTAAAAAGATTTTGGTTGTTTGCTTTGCTTTTCCTCGGCTGTGATGTTTAGAACGAGAAAAGTGACAAATACAGAATACAACAGGGGCCTGTTATTTTAAGACATTCCACATGGACTCTTCTTTCTTTTACATTGATAAAGTTCCACCTCTGAACGTTATCGCTCTCGTCTTGTCTCGCTTCCTATCTGCAGGTTCATTCATCACACATACTTCTCTGCATCATCTATGTGACATCATTGTCCGCTCCTTAGCAGCTCTTAAGAAACCTCAGGGAATCCATAGTGCCACTGGCCAACATCCTCTGGAAAAACATCTGGGAGAAACTCAACAATAAACCAGTGATTTACACCAATTAGATAATCCCAACAGGACAAATTCTGGGTCAAGCGCCCGCCTGCCCTCCTACGCTCCCTGTCAGGCTCAGGTGAGTGGGATAGTCTGTTGGCAAGTAACGGGTTAGCGTCTGTCTCATCCCTTCACCCCCCTTTATCTCCGAGGGCTATATATTGGAGGTCGTGACTCGTCTGCATCTTAAGCATCACTCGCACCCGCAGACACACAAACCCAACACGTGTCTGGTTCACTGAGCGACAGCGCAGACGAGGAGAAGACTAGCGATGAGGTCCCTGCTGAAGCTGGTTGTGGTTCTGTTTTGCGTCCAGAGGGGAGAGGGCCGCTGGATGGGGTCACTGATCGGTAAGTGCTGGCTGAGGGTCGTGATGACCTATGACCTTTTGTCTAAAATCTAGCCGTGTGTTAAATATTATGTCTAGACTTGGAAATCTATCACATTTAACTTTAATTGTCTGCTCCTCAAAAGCTTTTTATTTTTTGTGAAAGTCTAAATAACTGGTATTTAAATTTGTATTGATTTTCTATTACTCTTTCTGTCTTTTCTAGATCAGACACAGGAAACACCATCTCCACACACGTCTCCAAATGCAGACAGAGGAAGTGGATATCCGTCTGAAGAAGACAGACAAACAGAAGCTTCAGGAGTCCAGCCATCGCCCAATCCCATCATCCCGATGCCAGTCCGCTCACGCCGCTCGACTCTAGACCCCCAGTGCGGCCTGCGCTCCATCCTGCTGCAGGTGCGGGACCTCGGGCTCGGCTACGACTCGGACGAGACCGTCCTCTTCAAGTACTGCAGTGGGACGTGTCCCCGGGTTCGCTCCAACCACGACCTCACCCTCACCAACCTGCTGCTCAGTGGGGTGCTGCCCCACCCGGCACCCGGGGAGCAGTGGCACAACACGCCCTGCTGCAGGCCCACCCACCACGAGGACATGGCCTTCCTGGACAACTCGCACCGCTGGCACAAGGTGGAGAAGCTGTCGGCCGCCGGCTGCAGCTGTGTGGGTTAGATGGCTGAGAGTAGATGGGAGAAGGGTGGCGTTGAAAGGGCGGAGGGGAGGAAAGAAGGTGTGTATGATAGCTTGTGACGACAAAGCGATTCCGAGGGGACAAGTTTGCTGCCAGGTTTTTTTGTAATGTCTGTAAATGAAGAGTTTAACTTCATGATGGAAGGAAGCTGAAACCTTTTCTTATGAAATGAGCACAAAATTAAGCTATTGTCACGTTTAGGTGAAAGAATCCAGTTTTTCTATTGAAAAGTTGAGTGGCCTTGTGGGACTCACTACGATAATAATTACTTTATTTAAATTTTATCCTGATAACAGTCGAGCTATAAAAAAAGAATCAGGCAGCTTTTCTTAGTTTATGAACATTCTGCATTTGAGAAAAGGGTTTTTCTTTATCTGTCGCCAGCAAAAAAATACATTATGAAATTGACGTGTGTTCTTCAAATGTAAATACTTGTACTTTAAGTATTGTTCATATCAGCTGGTTTGAACCTACTCTGAATCTTAACCTCAGAGTAGGAATGTTAACCTGCCTTAAGAGCAGAAGAGAAACATGAAGCTACAACAAACTACTTGATTGTTTTTATAAATAAGCTCACATGTATTTATTTAAAACCTTCAGAGCAATTTTGAAAGTTACAAATAGAGCAGATCAAATGTACGAAGCTGCGTAGACGCAACGTCTGGTTTGACGAACGCAGCCGAGTGAAGTTCTTTACAGTTCAGACGTATTCATCAACCAGCCACAGTTTAGAAAATGTATTTATGTAAGATAAGTTATTTATTTATTTGACGTCGTCCTCTCGTCATGCTGATTAATTTATTTTGTAATGTGCTCATGTCTACATTCATTGTGTGTAAAGTTCCTAATAAAGATCAACCTGTACAGAAAGAATCAGTATTTGTGGTCAGTTCATTTCGAGTGAAAAGAGAAATTACACAATTTGGAAAATGTTTATAATCAAGTTTTTTTTTTATTAAAAATATACAAAGATACAAAAATCTAAGTCCTGGATTATTTCTCAAAGACTAACGAATCCCTCTTAGATTCACATCCCGATCATGTACTGTTTCGGTCCGTGAGCAAAAGTTCAGCCTTTAGTTACTGGAAACAGAAAGTCCACCGAGTCTATGTGTCCATCACGTCCTCCTCCGTGTCCTCTGGCTCCGCCCCCCACACCTGGACACGCCCCTCCATGGCGGTGAGGAGGCACGTCTCTGTGGGGTGGAAGGACAGCGACTGGACCACAGCTTCTCCCACGAGCAGCTTCAAGGTCAAAGAGCCCTGGAGGTCAGAGAGTCGGGAAAAACATTAGAGGTACTTTCTAGAACTGTGTCAAATATACAGTCTGACCGGATTTGGATTGACTTTGATTCAACTGGACGTGGAGCATCATCACATTCACATTATTTTCTACCATATAGTCACACAGATGGGCCACAGGCTGCTGATTTCTAGCTTTCCCCTGTCGTCAGTAAATTCTGTCCACTGTTCTGTGAATTACTCTTATGATAGTAAATGAAGGTGGATGCTGACCTCCACCAGGTCCCAGAAGTAGACGTGTCCGTCCTCAGAGCAGCTCAGGACATGTGTGTCTTTACTGGACAGACAGCAGTCCAGCTTGTAGCCCTTCATCTTATGTCCTGTAAACCTGAGAGAAACAAACGAAACAAGGCCTCAACATTTCTATGTGACAGTAAACTTCCCAGGAACCTTTTCTAATCTTTAAATTTTCGTTTTATTGCAGCTGTGTCAAGATTGATGTCGAGTCGCCTCTGCAGTGTTTTAGTTGGTAGTTTTGAAGACTTTCTATCAAAGGGTTTTGTTAACCTGCTCTAATACTGTCTTCCATGTTTTATCATTTGAAACGAGACTGAACATCACTCACTCTCCCAACATTTCCCCGGTGCTCTTATCCAGTAGTCGGACCGTTGAATCCAAACTGGAGCTCAGCGTGCACTGACCGTCTTGACTGAAACAAACGCACGTGATGGGACCTGGAACACACACAAGTTTAAGATTATGTTTATAACCAACTCACATTTTCAGATGTTTTTGCTTGGTGACATAACGTCACTTCCCGGTGTTATAGACTTAATAACGCTTCTATTACTCTGATCCTACTATTCTTGCTACTTTTCCAGTGAAAGTAATTTTCTTTAAAACATGTTGACTGACTGTTGATGAAGTCCACGTGCAGCTGACCCATCCTCAGGTCGTAGCGCCTCACTCTGCCGTCCACAGATCTGAACAGAAGATGATTTCAGAATAGTGAATTATTAAAGTCTGTGCCTAACTACAATGAAGGGGTGATGAAACTGGGGAAACATGTTTATTGCCAGTTAAGAATTTAAGCTGCAGCAGGAGAGAAGCAGTTTGTTGATTTGTGATTGATTCAAAATGCAAAAAGCTTTTCTCACCCTGTGAGCAGCTCGTGTTGCATCACCTTCAGGCTGCTGACGCCGTCCGTGGCCTCGTCCAAAACCTGGATGGGCTCAAATCTTCTGGACCTGGTGTCCCAGCACCGAACTGTCCCATCTATGGACCCTGGATGAAGAGACACACACACACACACATCATAACAAATACATATTTTACTCAGGAAATATAAAAACATTTAGAATCAGTTGAGGATCAGTATTAGTGTTGATGAGCTCTTGACAATTTAAAATAAATACGGACCACAAAACTCACCTCAGTGTTCAACTGGTAAGATATATTTCATATTACACATTGTGCTAAAAACAATATATAGTGAATCATTCATTGATCGGAGGCTTTTTATTGAAAACTCACCAGACAAGATTACAGTTGCCTCCTCGTTAAACTGGACACAGTTGACTTTCTGTGAACAGAGAGTGATGTAAAAAAAACTGGACAAATACTTCTACAAAAACCGGAAACACAGAGTTATAATCCGCTGAACTGACCCCGGCATGACCTCTGAGTTTGCGTGTGACCTGTCCCGTGGCGACGTCCCACAGGATCACAGTCTTGTCTGAGCTGCAGGTGCAAATGAAGCTGTTGTCAAATGAGCTGCGGAAGAAAACAAAACACACGGTGATTCAGTTTCTCTTCTTTCTTCACGTTTTTACAGTTTACACTCATTCATTCGGCCATCTTGGTGCCATATCGCTAAAATAACTGTCCTGTGGAGGACGTCGTGAAATCAACTCACCCATCAGCATCCAGGACCTCGTATCCGTGGCCGCTGTACGACTTCAGCAGGGTCCCTCCGCTCACACTCCACAGCTTTAGAGACTTGTCACTGCCACAAGACAGCAGGTAGTTCCCATCAGCTGAGCAGGGAGACAGGACACAGGGGTAAACTATTGTGAATGAGACTAACATGGAGGGGTTCACACAAAGGCCTGATTACCAACTGGGAAAAGCCGGCAACTGTCTGGAAGCCAAAGAGCATTGAGCTCATGAGGACCACAATTACATTTGCACCACTGACTTGGAATCCTCCATTTCTTTACGAGCATTTCTGACAAACATTTCTTCAAGGATTTGTCCATAACATGTCTTAAAATAGGGAAAATGGGTTCATCGTGTTTCCATAAGTCCTGAGTGAACATGCTCAAATTACTTTTGCCTAGCAACAAATGAACAAATGTTTATTTGTGAATAACAGCAAACAAGTTTCTATGTCTTTCTGCTTTAACAGGTGTAAAGCTCAGATCCCAAACATCACTGTAATCTATCCATCTATCTACACTGGGGACATTTGCAGGATTAAGAATGACTTTCACATCTTGATGTTAAATCCTCTTCCTCCTGAGATGAGTCGGGTGTTTCTCACCGTTGAAGCGAACCGCCCTGACAGCTCCCTGCTGACAGTCGATGGTCCTGAGGAGATGCTGAGGAAGCTGAGGAGCCTGAGGTCTGGGCTGGGGGAACGACATGACACAGCCTGGTCCCCAGAAACCACAACATGCACATGTCAGAAACCACAACGACTTCCATCCCAGTAGGAACTCTTCTGAACCCCTGTTAGCTAGGTTAGCATCACTTCTCCCCACAGCAACACGACAGCACTGTTAGTTAATTCAACAGGACTCAGCTGGAAGCTGCTGGAGGAACCAGCTGAGTGACTTCACTTTGTGTGATTCTTGTATAAATGGGTTGAACAGTAGATTCAAACAGAACCAGCATGTTCAGATGTTTACCCAGTTAGCTGCTAACTAGTGCTACACACTCAGTTAACTTACCTAAACCAGGGTTAATATTGTGGGAGCGTCATGGATGATGTCCCCGATGCTACTGCTGATTAATAAATAGATGATTTATTAATATTGAAATGATTGAAATGAATCAAACCTCAGTTTATCATCTGCTTTCATTCCTCTGATCCATGTATGTGTTTGCTAGTTCGCGCAATGCACGCTGGGTTCACGCAGTCCTGTCAGAATAAAGGTTCAAACCCCATTTCCCCTTATTTAGGTTTCGTAAAGTTTATTTCACATAAATGAAAAGTTAAAAATACATTAAAATAAAATGAAATAAGTCTTAACTCATGTTAAAAACACAAATAAAATAAAATCTTCAATACATGTTATAAATATAAAATAAAACAAACAAAAACCAAAAAGTACAGTTCGTATATTTCAACAAATGCAACAATTTCAAATATGTTAACGTAAAAAAACCTATAGCTGATATAGCTAATACAAAGTTATAGCTAATAAAAAGTTTATTTTGTACAGATATATTGAGGAATTACTTTTCAACACTATATTGCAATACGATAAATATGGAATAATTAGTTTGATTATAATGATAAAAAAGGAGCTCTTATTGTGTAAAAACCCTCAGATATAAATCAGATATTTTGCCCTGCAGAGCGCTTTTATCTTAAAAGCCACCGGATATAGCTGTCCCCACTTCCGCCCTGTCGCCCTGGCCTGTCAGCTGTTCGCAGTCCCGGTGTTTAAAACCTCAGATTCACCCACAACAGGAGGTTTTCTGTCGGATACCATGACCTCTAACAACATGTCGGACCCGAAGAGACTAAATAAGATATTAAGGTTCGTGTTTTATAAAGAAAATCCAGCGTTAATTTGTGGAATTAGCTGCGTTTAGCTAACAAGCTAACGAGCTAACGAGCTAAACGTCATCACAGACCATGCCTGAAGAGATTAGCGATCATCTGACCCGGATGGAGGATTTAACCTTTAAATCAACCACATGATGATAGTTTCCTCGTGTTTAGTTGACTGTTAATTGTTGTGATGGTTTATGTTAAATGTTCATATGTTATAATTCTGCAGCCAGGGTCAGACATCTCGTGGGAACCTTCTGCAGAAACCTAGAGGCTGTTGTAGATCATGTTTTCACCCAGCCCTTACTGTATGGACTCAATAAGATGACGTTGTACTCTCAACGAGTGTCCTACCTGCGACATTATGTGTTTGGCTCATATATACGCTTGTGGTGCTGCAGGTACAAGCCCCCCAGCACCGAGTCCAACCCCACACTGGAAGACCCCACGCCTGACTACATGAACCTGCTGGGCATGATCTTCAGCATGTGTGGGCTGATGCTCAAGGTGACTCTCACACACGAACACACCCTCACACTCCACCTCTGTGACTCCCACATCTCCCACGTCTCCCTCAGATTGTATTCACGTGTGTGTTTGTGTGTCCAGACCTTGGTCCAGCCCAATTGTTCCATTTAGAAGATTAAAGGTAAACTCACCTTTCAGATGGAAGAATGAAGGTCAGCAGCAAGGTCACAGTAAATTGAAACAAAGAGAAGACAGCAGCTGGATAGTGGGACCTCCTCCCAGTCCAATACCAGATCATTTGATTAATTGTCTTTCCCTCAACAAAGAACTATTCTTACTCGTTGGCATCCATTTTTTCCTCTGTGCGCATTGCGTAGCTGAATATGCACGTCACCATGAAGTCAGAAAATGCTGTTGTATAGCGTAGTAATACATTACCAATAAGATTCGAGGCAGTTTATTTCGATTAACCAATCATTCGTCATCATATAAAAGCATTAGCGTTAGCATTGCCTGATTGGGGTTTATACATCGCCCCTTTTCTAAATATCATAAATTATTGATTAATTTATATTTTTAGGATTTATTAAGCAAAGACTGGAAATGACGTCCAGATGTTTTTTCGTGTCAGAAAGACATGAAGTGAACTGAATGTTTTACTACAGGTTTACAAAGTAATGGCACCAGCAAGCAAAGTACTGTGTGGATGTCAAGTGTTCATGAAGGACTTTCAGGGCTGAATTACTTCAGTAACTTGTACATCCATATGTGCTTGCCTATGTACAAACACCAAATTTAAGATAATCATGTACAATGTATTCAGTGCTGTTGTTAATTTACCTCTGTGTTCATCTCTCTCCAACGTAAAGCTTTGTTTCATCTTTGCTAACACAGCTTATCCATGTTTGTTTCAGTTGAAGTGGTGCGCTTGGATCGCAGTCTACTGCTCTTTCATCAGTTTTGCAAACTCCCGAAGCTCAGAGGACACCAAGCAGATGATGAGCAGCTTCATGTGAGTGTTCAATACAGAGATTGTAAATAAAGATGGACGGCACGTCTCCTCCACTTCCTTCCGCTATCCAGAAACAAAGCCATATATACCGGATTCAAACGCTGCTATCTTGCATCAAATGTCGTAATTTGGAGCCAGAGTCTGGATAGTATTGATCGGGAATGGAGGAGCAGTAGAAAGGTCCTGCAGATACACATGCTCGACCAATCCAGAGTCCGTCTCAGTCCTTACATTTGAGAGCCATCATGCCTTCCATCTTTACATACAGTCAAAGGTTCATATACACAGAATATTGAGTGTTTTCCCTGTGCACTATATTCAAACTCGTGTACTATTTTCTGAACTTACATATCTATGTGTTGTAGCTTCAGCACAGTACACAGCACAACACGCCTTTCTTTACCAGCAGTGTTGTACTGGGAGCTTTGTATCGTCGAGATCAGCAGAAAACATCTAAGATTAGTGAGTGCAGCTCTGTGGATGAAGAGCTGGCTGTCTACTGCCTTGGAGATAATTCAATATTATTTTTTATTGACTTCCACTTGAATCTCTTCTACTTGAAGAATTGGTCAAATCACATCATCGTTCTTTCAAAGTTGTGTTGTCCACAGAAACGATTCAAAGAAAATTACAATAACAAAATAGTGGATCACTTTAGTTCATCAGATCTTTTCCTTTACATATTTATCTTTATCTCTGTGTATTGCACATTTGGTTCTCTGTGTTTTATATTTAATTCTTGAATTAGCAGTTTTAATACTGTAGGTCAGACCTTGCTTGCGTCTGCCATTGAGACTTCAGATGAGCCAGCTCTAATGTCCAAAAGCTTTTAACTGTGTGACCTCCAGAGTTGGTACATTTCCATTTGCTTATGGAAGAGTACGACAGCAGGGGCACTTGTCCAGGGCCTCGCAGACAGATTTGCAATGAAGGAAAGAACCTCCTGCTCCATCGTCTAGATGAGGTTGTATTAAAGACGAGCTCGATGCACTCACAGTTTGGTAACACAAAATGTTTGGCTCAGCAAAGGATGTCAGACGATGAACGTAATGCACCGGCCTCATGTGCGTAGGAGCTGGTTCAAGGCCAGTTTTAGGACATTTGTCAATAGCCAAGTTATGATGTAGGTTTCCCTGTGTTATTAAACAAAGGTGAGTGAGTGCACAGGATGAAGGAGCAGTGGAGGGCTGGTGTGTCACTGGAGTTATCAGGTGAACCTGCCTAAGTTTGGGTGAATAGTCTTATAGTGGTTTCACATGGCTCAGGGGTGAATTCTTAAAAACGCTTCAATACGAATCAAACCTGAGCTCAGCTGCAATGCTTCATTGCTTGTAATCAAAATATGTAATTAAATAATGAAGAGAGCAGGAGTGTGTTTTATGCCTCATAAGCAATAATGAGATAAACTCCACAAACAAAAGTGCAAACAAGTAAAAAAAGGAGAGGCAGCAGAACTGTTCGTCTAAAACACGATAAAAATAAAAAACAAAACTGAATATAAAAATGAAGGTAGACTCCGGGTCTGGAAAGTGAAGCCTTTGTGAAAGTGTCTGAAATCTGGTACCACAATACAAAATAACACATTTTCTGTGTCAACTAAATTAATTTCTGAGCAAGAAACTAAGCAAGTTGTTCAGCGACTCTTGGAAGGTGATTTTTCAGACTGTATTTTTACACTTCACATGATGAGTTCTTCTCCCCTGTGCCGTCTGCAGGTTGTCCATCTCAGCAGTCGTCATGTCCTACCTCCAGAACCCACAGCCAATGTCGCCGCCATGGTAACCGAGGGCCAACCGCAGAAGAGCAAGCGAACCGCAGTGGGTGACGAGACAGCTGATCGGCCCCCGCGGGCCATTGGTGGGGGAAGAAGCAGAGACTGAAGGAGAGATAATTTGATAGAAAGAGAAGAAGAGACAGAAAACAGATGTCCACGAGAGGTAGACAATAAGGACAGTACGTCAAGATGGAGACAGCTAATGGTTTTTGACTGTGTTCTCATGTGTTTCTCTTTTTAATCTTTTCTAAGTCTTTTGGTTGTTGATGAAAACCTTGAAGTTTTACTCTTTT
>NC_061484.1:28695014-28730014 GCF_022539355.2 Hippoglossus stenolepis
TTTATTTATCAGCGTAGGTAAATTGGATTTGCTGTAACAATCACAGAACATTTTCCACACAGCAACATAACAAACATATCAAGACACAAAACCGACAGCAGAAGCAGCTCCGGATTAACAGAGCTTGAATCCTAATTTCTGTGCACTAAGGATATTTTTAACTGGTGTCTGTAAATAGATGGAGGCAATAACATCGTCTATATGGGAACAGTGGAAATGAGGAGATGAGGTTGATTCCTCTCATCAGCCACAATGATCCCTTTTCCCATTAGTTCACGTAGAACAACGGATGTTGAGTATAATGCAGGCGGAGTGAGAAAATCCTTGACTGTTACTTTTAAGGCTCCGAATCACTGTAATAAGCCAGGAAGAGATTTGATAAGGTGAGTTTCATCCATATCTGTGCTGTGGGGTTATTTACTTTCAAATCAGATACGTTAAAATGAATTTTTTGTATTTCCAAGCCATCAAGTCCGCTGTTTAAACGACTCTATTCCAGCATCAGGCGTCCAAATCCGGTCAGAACTGCACGCCACATCAGATGACAGGACGTCCGAGCGAAGGACGAGGCTCAAACTGAAGCACAGAACACTGAGCCTCAGGCCCCGGAGCATTTTCATCTCAATGTAATAACAATAACTGTGCGTCTGTTCAGTCACTGTTGATCCGTGATCCAGAGGAGAGTCAGTCTGAAGAGACCCAGACCTTTGGGTCCTGGTGCTCATGGTCATAAATGTTGACGTGTGAATAGTAAATAAAAGGGAAGATAGTAATCTGTGTCTAATACTGTATTAATGCAGAATGATTCTTATATTCAAGTTAAGAACTTCAGGACATTTGTATTTAAAAATCATTACTAATGAAATGAAAACAGAAAAAAGTGGACTGTAGTAAAACTTGGCTCGCTTAAGAAAGAACTTTATTTATAACCCAAATAATTCAATCTAGCTCTAATAACTTCCCCGACATAATTTAAAACTATTTCATCGTTTGGTGTTTTTTTGGCCACCAGGGGCAGCAGCAACACCTGATATCACTACACTGACATATACTTCAAAGCCTATTTACACACTGCGATTTTAGAAAAGTTGGTTTATTCCGAACATCCACGTACGCAACATCCGATTGGTGAAGCTTCCCAGTCGCTCGCTCTCATTGGCTATTGCTCACCCAATCGCTGTTCCTGTTACACGACTTTGATTTTGAATTGTAAACATCAGACATGTTTGATTTGAAGGCTCCAATTGAGTCGCTGACATTAGTAAACGGTGCTGGATCGTTTGGTCGAGGAATCTGTTCAGGATCAAAACTCCAACGACGACTGAATCCGACCAGAGCTCCACCCGATTATCCTCTCGTGTGGAACATGCATATGATACACAATGAGGACATTTGAACTCACACGATGTGGATCTGGGAAAAACACAGGGTATTGTTTGTTTTTAAAATTGCTGGAAAAGCTTTATATATAAAGTCCTCAAAGGAAAAAATAGAGTGAAAAATGTGTGGATATATAAATATACTGGTCTTGAACAAATTCAATATTTGAGATGAGAGGACGACCGGGTGGGGTCAAACTGAACTGATGCTTGACACCACCCTGAAGCTGCAGCGAAGGAGAAAACACTTCTCCCACTGCTGTTGTGGAAAAACTCTCAGATCCCTCAACTCTTCTTCTCAACAGAGTCAACATCGTGATGGGCGCCGAGGTTTTTCTTCCGGGGCTATTGTTGTACTCGTTCAGCAGCGAGTGTCAAATCTGCTGCTGGATGAGCGAGTTATGTAAAATCCATACTGCCGGCACAGATCTCTTCAAAAAGTACTACTACTGAACCTCTCAGCCCAAAATATCCCTCTTCTCTGCGTTTCTTCACTATTTTGGCCCATCGCTGACATCGGCGTAACATCGCTGTATCTACGCGTTTTTCAAATCTGTTCTGGAAACAGCTTTACCTGTTCCTCAGCCTCGAAGCAGGAGACAGGATTAGAGTTGTTCTGACAGACGCAAATTCTTGTTTACCAAATCTCACACCTACACCCTGGCCTGTTGCTTCTGGGTCATCACAGCCCTGACCCTCCTCGTCTGGTGACTCCATCCCTCCATCCATCCCTCCTTCCATCCCTCCTTCCATCCCTCCGTCCATCCCTCCATCCCGTCTCTCCGGTCCGTCCCTCAGCTTTACTCGACAGAACAGAGCCTTATTGGCATGAGACGAAACAGTGCTGCTGTCAAAGGCTGTAAACCAACAATAAGCAGAAGTTGCCCAAGATGAAAAGTCCTCAGTGTCCAGAGATAAACACGAAACAGGCAGAATAAATAGAAAGTGTAGATAGTGGATCGGGGGGGGGGCTGCCAGTTCACATTTGATATTAGATTGAAGGCGTTTAAGTGTCTGCGTCACGTTGGTGTAATGATGGTTTAACGGATACCAGAGCTCAGAGGCTGGTTGTAATGCTGCCCTGGTTTGTGAAAATGAAATAATCGAATTCCTGAATCTGTGTTTTCATCTCGTCTTTTTACTAAGTACAGATGTTTGGTCTCATTCATTCACATCCCAGACAGAGCAGACACACAACCACCTCTTTCTATACCTCAGTGGTACCTACCTGGAGAGGACTGAACCACCAACGGGGGGGGGGTTCACTAATCTATAGACTTTACCTGCACATTAACAGGAAATATGGGAGAGAATCGATTAAAGGTTTTAGAGAAATTGATGAAAAATGAGCAAATTAAACATCCACATTTGTAATAAACAGACACATTAAGCTTCCCCCCCTCCTCTCAGACATGGTTCGAACCAGGAAGTATAGATGTGCTTAAAATATCCTGAAACCTCTTTTGCCTGTGGACCAGAGACACGAGGAGATGTAAAGAAAAGGAAAACTAATGCTTCAACGTGTGTGTTTGGACAAGTAGGAGATATAACCCTGAGATAAGTGTGTTGTGTTGTTGTGTTGTGTGTGTTGTGTTGTGTTGTGTTGTGCATTGTGAGGACATTTTGTCAATGGTTCTGTTGAAAGGGTTAAGACTTGGTTGTAGGGTTAGAGTTCGGTTTAGGTTAGTCAGTCAGTTGTGATGGTTAGGGTGATACGGGGATGTATTAAGTCAATCAGTGTCCTCACAACTATAGAGAGACGTGTGTGTGTGTTTAATGATCAGGTTAGTTTACATGAGAACCTCCAGTCGACGTGTGTGTATGTTGTTTATTTGTCCATGTCTCGATCTCACAGTGTGCAAAGTGGAATTCAGTGAACAGGCCTGCGGGCTCCTTGTGGTGCTGCTCCACTGGGTTTCGCACACAGTCCTTGTTTGTTGGAAATCGAACACGTGAGCCTTCGTGTTTGTGGTTGAGGAGTAAGACAGTCGAGAACCTCTGTTACTCTGCCGTCTACAGCGTCGAACCTTCCACTCTTTGTGTTGTGATTGTCGGGTCTTTGCTCTCAGCGTCCTCAATGCAGCTCACAGGTGTGTATCACTGTCTGTTGTGTAGTTTGACGTCTCCTCCGCACTGTGTGGGCGTGTACAAACTGAACGTTTCCTCCACCTCCCAGTTTGATTTGAATTTCATTTCATCACAACAATCAGAATTTATGGAATATCTCCAGGAATCTCAGCGTGTCAGAATGTGTCTCATGTTCGTCTTATCAGCGTCTCATCGGTGTTTTTAATGGCCCGAAAAAGTGCTACGTTCAATATTGATAAACTCTGAATAATCAGACAGGTAGCACTCTGTTGCAGTATATAACCTACTGGACTACGTTACATACTACAATGCTATATAAGAAAACTAGTTTCTGCCACGAGACAATGTAAAATAACTACAGGTTCAGTATATTTAACAGATGAAGCGTTATTTGTCTGTAAGATATTCAGCCATGTAACCAGAACCAGCATCACAGCATCATAAGGTCTTCAGATATCAGCTGGAACTCAATGGCACTTTGGTTCTTTCCTGTCAATTCTCACAGAAAGCTGTTTAATACCCAAGTCAACATTATCTTGAATTTTTTCTTCATCGTCCATCTCAGCTTTCAGCTCCTCTCGAGTCCAGACGTGTGCACCTCATTAATCTGTGATCTGAGCATCTTGAACTCATCACGGGTGCATATTGTTCCTGTTGATTTTGAGAAAAGAATTATTAGATATTAACTTGATATATTTACTTTTCCTTTACGGGTGGAAGCCGTTCTTTATTTGGTCACTTTTACAAAGAATCACCACAGACCAAGTAAACAGGACGGGCGCTGCACTAGTAAAATACTATTACTACTACTACCACTACTACTACTAATAATAATATATAGTAAGACACTCTACATATAACAATAATTATAAAATCCATTAATAGTCTCTTTCTCTCTCTGTGTGATCTTGGCAGCTCTTCCTGCTCGTGATGTAAATCAAACGCAGTCGTCTGTGGAGCGAACAACATCCTGTGTTCTGGCTTTCATGTTGTCGTCGGGATGAAAGCACGAGTGAGTCAGTGTGTCGTGGCGCCCTCGGGTGAAACCCACAGTAAATACTCTCATTGTGAAACGGCTTCAGCGGAGTGACGCGGTGGTGAGGAACCGTGTACCTGTGTCGGTTTGAAAAAGAGGCACCGCACCACCACATCTCTGTGTCAGTAATTCAAATCCAGGTCTCCTCTGCCGTAGTGTTGCCCAACTCTGACAGAATAATGGATTCCCTGCATGTTGCCAGCGGATTTTTACTCACGTCTACAGCGAGCGCGGTGACTCACGGAGGCAGTTTACAGTTTAATTAAATTTCCCCATGCCAAATCACTTGATCTCCATTTGTGAATTGCAAACAGCTTTTGGTTTTTTTCAGCCGCACAGTGGTGGGGTGATCTTCTTACTCTTTCTCATGACGCACCAGCTCTAAAACTGGGGACGTCACTCGTTTCGGCCTCTGAATCAGAACAAAGCGGGAACTTGCATCCTGGGAGCTTCCCGCTAGTGATGCACGGGGGCCGCTCGTCACATTTCCTGTTAATGGCGGGCAGTTGGTCGGTGGCGGTGCAGCGAGCAGGTTGAACGTGCGCTCTATCAACGATCGCTGCTCTTTTCACAGCTCGGTGGTCCGAGAGAAACGTTCTCTCACTTCATTTAGCTGAGGACATTTACTGAGGACTGTTCCACCTGGGACGTTTCTACTGACATGAGACATTTTTACATTTTAATGCACAAATAATACAAGTTAACGCATTAACCTGCTGAGGCTCACATGTGATGTCTAATATTCAATTTCACTGGTACAACCCTCTGATATATATGTGGACAAAATATTACAAATGACCCAAAAAAGTCTCTATAATGTTTATTAACGTAGGTTTTAATGCAAGTTTGTATTATATATCTGAAGTTTTTCAGATTAAAAGGACAAAATATGGTGGTGCTGGATAAATGTATGTTGAATGTTTAGTTTCCTCTTGTTTTATTTAGTATACAGATGATGTTTTTTTATTCCTCCATGCCAGCGATAGCCAGGGATTGTGTTTTCAGGTTCTCCGTCCCTTTGTAAGTACAGAGGTTGCACGTCCGTCTGTCCTCTTCTTGTGAAGAAGATATCTTAACAACGCCTTGAGGGAATTCATTTTAATTTAGTTCAAACATTCAGTTTGACTCAAGGATTAACTGATTACATTTTGGTGGTCAAAGGTCAAAGGTCACCTCACAAAACATGATTTTGACCTCTTCAACATCAACATCGACCTCAATTCTGTCTTTAGGGAATTTCTTCACATTTTGACCACGTGTCACTTAGACTCAAAGATGAACTGATTGGATTTCAGTGGTCACAGGTCAAAGGTCACAGTGACCTGATATGTCGGACTTGAAGACTGACGTCACGCTGGGTGACTCTATGGTCCTGATTTACCTCAGACTAGTGTCGGGCTAAAACGGGTTCTGTGAGTCCAGAACCCGTTTGCTTTCATGATATTTGCCTTTTATATACATTTATTTGTTTTGTTGGACTAAGGGACTTTCCTGAAGTAACCACGACGACGCTTCTGCTTCATGTTTCCTCTGTTTTTGTCTTAATGACCTTCAGGTTGCACACAACTTTTATTCTTCTTTTTAAAACATGTGAGGGGAGAGGCAGTGTTGTTTGGAAGTAGCCTCACAGGTGATGAGAATCTGTGGCTCTTTAGTATTCACCTGCCCCCTGATGGAAGCAGGAGAGATGTGACCTGAGGGGTCAGAGTTTGTTTTTAACGGGTTGGTGGAGTTGACGGGCAGAATGAGGTCGGCAGCAGTCAGATGGTCAGAACACCAGGAGACCAGGCACGGTGTTTGCCTGCTAAATGGAAGGCTGGATCTCTTTTAGCCCTAAATACCGCATGACTAATGCAGAATGATTTTATCCAGGGAGTAAGAACTGTATCCTGAGATCCTATGGAGGCAGATACATGATGATATTGAGTCACTGTCCCTCCTCACCCTAATTTAAGGCTGATAGAAATCACATTGAAACTTTCACAGATATATTGAATATTTAAAAACTTAGATTTTACAGAAAAGATGCAGAAAAACACTTTGGCTGATGGAAATAGTGTCATTATGTAGTTTTCCCATAACAAACTGTAGTTTATCATTATCTTTTTTAGATGTTTGATATGTTTTCTTAATTCGGGTTCTATATTTTTTGTTTTGTTTGTGTTTTTTTATAGTTATTTATAATAAAGTCTATGGTTAAACTGTAAAATATGAAACCACAATTACATTTTTGTTAAGAGTTTCATAACAACATCTTAGTTATTGTCTTTTTTTTTTAAATATGAGTGCCAGCAAATATCAGTATTGGAAAGGTTTTACTCTATTGTTGGATCTGGCTTCAGACTTGAGTCCAATGTAGATTTTGTGATGTTTTTATTTTGTATCTTGACAATATGTTGATGCACTTTGGATGCAAGCCGTTTAAAACATCCTCCCTTGATCTTGCACATGCATTTGCTCACCCTTTCCTGGATATGATCCTGCTGTATTCTCACATGGACTCAATCTATAGAGTTTTTATCACGGGGTGCTGGCTCTGGAGATTATCCGGAGCGACTGACTCAGACGTTTGTACGTTTCTCACATACAGACCCTCTGGATGATTTCAGGAGAATACGCAGACTTCAGTTCATGTCTGAAGGCAGCTTGTGTCTCATGGAAGCTGTGAAACAGGGGAAAGTTGCCGGTGCAGCAGTGAGGAGTCGGTTTCTGCTCTCGCTGCTGCTCTGTACTGTGAATCTACGCAGAGCGGTTGTAGCTGTGTGAAAACCGAGGTGCAGAAACCTCCTCGTCTTTTCTCCGGTCAATCCCTGAGGGGCAAAGGCACGATGAGTGAAAAACGAGAAGGGATTTTGCTTCATCTGCAGAGCTCTGCTCTTTCACTTCCAGCAATTAGTCATTCCTCCACTCATCAGTCCTGTCCCCTGATCTCCCCCACTCTCCCCCACTCTCCCCCACTCCCCCTCTCATCCTGAGCCTCTGCTCTCCATCATACCAGTTTGCCTTCAGGGCTGAATGCTTTTCTCCTGTTTTCCCCTTTGTGTCACTTTCTCCCCCATTCTGCCCCCCCCCCCTCCCAGCTCCTCTTTATCTGTCCATCAGCCTCTCCGACTCCCCCCTCATAATCTCTCCACCTCTCTGAGTCCTCAGCGTCCTTGTTAGTTCTGTGGTTCGCCCTTGCTCTGTTATGCGCATTGTCCTGAGTTTGTGTGTTCTGCGCTGACCTGTGTTATTCAAGTCCTGCGGCGTGTACACACACACACACACACACACACACACACACACACACACACACACACACACACACACACACACCCTCAATCACCCAACAAAGTCCTTACGATAGCACTACTGCATGTCTCATCATTGTACCTGCAGCGTGTGAGCGTAAATCTGTGTGTGTGCGCCTGTCTCCGTGAATTAGTTTTCACTTTACACCATGTCAGGGAGAAATAACGTGTAATGCACTCTCAGCAGATAACTGGTGAGGAAAAGTGCTGTTTCCAATACGTTAACACACTCACACACACACACACACACACACACACACACACACACACACACACACACACACACACACACACAGAGCTTTTCTTTAGCACTTGCAAGGTAAAAATTGAAATGCCATGTTTGTGTTGTTGCACTTTTATTGAGTGTCTGGTTTGTTAATTCAGAGAACATGTTTATATTTTGTGTAAAAAAAAAAAGAAGCTTATTTTCTTAATTCAAATTCTATACATTTGATAGTATTTGTTTTCTTTTTATTCATAGTTATTCCCAACAAGGTTTATTGTTAAATCGGACATTCTATGCTCCTTAATAACTGTATCGACGTCGGCCCCCACACGTCCTCATCGCTCGGGCTGTAGCTCGTTTATAGTTGCGTGATTGCAAAATGTGCCTGAATCCGAATATTATTATTAATTAATGCAATTTACACATGAAACGGAGTAAAACTGGAATGGAAAGGAGTCCTGACGGGTCCCTATGGGCTCGGGACCGTTATGCAGGTAAATAAAGACCAACCATCCACCTCTCACTGTCGTATCAGATCGTCTCAGTTTGTTTGACACGAACTAGAAGCTGTTCACTCCCACATCACTGTTTTACCCACAATCAAGAATATAAAACGCCCCAATAGTCACAACACAAAATCCTCCAGGTTCCAGAATCCTGCAGCATAAAACCAGGGATTCATTCTTGTGCAGGTTGAAACCAACATGAAGAGAGAGCAGAGGACGGGCTCATCCATCTTCTCCTTTTCGATGACAAACGAGAAACTAAACTATCTCCGCCGAACATCCTCGGCTCTGCTCACGCGACAGATTCTCCAGTGAATCAAGCAACATAAACACAGCAGTTGAGCAGCAGTAGTTTCTTGTTTAGGAATGAAAGCAGTTTCCCAACAGTTTATCACAAAGGGAATGAAACTACTGTCAGAAACCGTGGGGAATAGAAAGTAGAGTTTATAAAAGTGTCTCTGGAAGCAGCTTGTTTTATCGCACGGTGCATTTTGTTACAGTATTATTGTTGTTTTGATGCTGACTCAGCACAGGATTGACAGGATTCTGCTTCCCTTCTTTTTCCTCCTCTGTTCACCTAAATCTCCTTTTTCACTGAAACTCTTCACAAGCCTCACTCTGCTGATTTTGACTTTTTTTTTTCCTGGAGCCTCTCGTGCAGCGTGACAACACCTTCAATGAAAATCACATTTTCAACAAGTTCATTCGTCTTCTATGGGACAAAAAACAAATAGGCAGTAAAACTCGGAACAACTGTGAAGTAATTACTGTCTTAAACAACTGAGGGTTTCATACGTCACATACCCCGGGAACCAAATCTGTCAAAGCACGAAAAGGGGAGAAGGAGTGAGTCGTATCCAAACCTGAGTCCACGTGCAGCATATTGATTAATGCTCGAATCCTAAATGAGTCAAAGATGTAGCTACATCCAAACCACTTATAAAGTCATGAAGGGATTCTACATGTCATTTTGAGGAACAGCGATGAGTTTTTATAAATTACTCGAGTGGTAACACTTTAATTTTCCCTTCTGTTCTATCAAATGATAAATGTTCTGTATTTATTTAACGTTTTTCTAGTCTTGACCACTCAAAGTACAAATGTCTCAGACTCAATCTGTTCTGTTAATCTTCCACTGGTTCTCAACTCAATGTAATTTATGTTGAAATGAAAAGAGTTAATTTTCTCTCCTCTTTTCCCTCCCCATCCCTGTTCTTCCTCTCTCCTCCTCCTCCTCCTCCAGCTCCATGCTGTCCCCCCTTTGTCAGGACCATGGCGGCTCGTGGCCCCAGACGTCGTCCTGCTCCTCCTCGTCTCAGGGCCTCCACCGCCCGCTGCGCTGCCACCCTCCCCCGATCAGCGGGAGCAGCGTGGGCCCCAACCCCACCTACTACCATGCGGTGTATGACGTCCGGGTGGAGCAGTACAGAGAAGTGCCCTTCATCAGTGGGGTTCACTCCCGCCGGAGCTCCATGCCCCTGGTTACGCACCACGGCGACCCCGCGGCGCCACCGATCCGGCGGAGGGGCGGAGTGGTGGACCACCGGGACGTCATCCTGGCTCATCAGGCTCACAAGATGCACAACACACCACAGGCCAGGAGGAAACAGTGGGAGTGAGTACAGTTTATTTTCTGGTGATCACAGGAGGTGTGAAGTTTTACTGAAAGTACATTTTTAAATGAGCGTTTGACAACCTCAATCTTTATCCTGGATAATTTGATGTTACTGTATTCGACAGTTTCCAACATGTCTATCTCTTGGCTATAGAGTGGTGGCGCAATTCTCCATCCGAGCCTGAGCGATAACTAACCGAGCCAAACCCGAACCCGAATTCTGTCTTCTCTGTCCGAACCAGAGGTTTTACCAGATGTTTTCCCAGATTACAGACATGTGCAGTGTAAAAAGAATCAAGTGTAGATAGCCGAGCAAACGGGACCTTGCCCCAAACCTAAAGAGCGTTTCAAAGTTTTTGTTTTCGAAAATGTCTTGGGTCGGGTATCACGCTCTATTTCAAACCAATGACAAATGTTTCCTAATGTCATCTTTTGTCTCTTTGTGTATAATTTCCCATTTAACAACACATTGGCAGCTAATATCTGTATTTATATCCAGATGTGGGTGAAAAATAATAAATGAACGTTTCTAACATTTCTAAAAACACTGGGCTGCATCGTGCATCAGCCTGTTGTGGCTGATTTTAAATGAAAGTCAGAGTGTGAACTGATGTATCGTGAGAGCCTGTGGGTTTATCAGAGCTGGTTTGTTGAAAAAGACCGAAGTTGTTAATATGAAACGGTCACATGTCGCTTTTAGATGTGGTAACAAATTGAAACTAGCCACAGAGTCATGACGTGGATTTTAATGAACACTGATAATTGTGGTTTTAAATTCTCATCGGGGACGACTGAGATGTTTTAGTCAAATTCAGTTTTGGACAAACAGCAGAACAGACCGGACAGTTAAACTCTCTAATTCCACTCAAGTCAGACCTGAGGTCTGTCGTCAATCCAGTGATGAAGTTCACTTCCCCGTCCGTGAGCGTGCACCACATTCAGTGCACGAGAAGGAATGGAAGCTTCATCACAGGACCGATACTTCATGTCCAGATGGTGTTAGAGCTTTTAGTCCAAAAGTGATTCAAACAGTTAAGAAAATCAATATGTGTGTGTGTGTGTGTGTGTGTGTGTGTGTGTGTGTGTGTGTGTGTGTGTGTGTGTGTGTGTGTGTGTGTGTGTGTGTGTGTGTGTGTGTCTTCATCGATCCTACGTCAGTCACACAATCCGCTCACAGGCTTAACAAACACTGCTTAGCTTCAGAAACTGTTTTTCTTCATGACACTAGTTTAATTTGTAGATTTAATAATCTCATAGATGTTTGGTGAGAAAGTTTTAAAAACATTTCTGACTTTCATGCATATTTATTCACTGAATCCCGTTTGAAAGGGTTTTAGATTTACGTTGTTAAATAATCATGTGATTTTCATGATGGTGGCATCACCACATAAAACCTGTCACCTTACAGCTGCCACATGTATGTGTTCCAGACTGGGAATAAGCTCTTTGTGTGGTATCTGTGACTTGTGACTCACACGAGACTCTTTTCTTGCAATCAAAAGCTACAGCGGCTGATTTCACTGCTGTTTCAGAGACGTAATCAGTGGAAGCAAAGTGAGTTTCACTCACAATGTCACAGGGCTGAGATCAGTCGCTCCAAACTTTACCTGAGTTCACTCTCAAAACGTTCCCATCACGTGTCCCCGAACCTGCCAAGTCCTGAGATTTGTCACAACCTTGGTGGGGTTGTTTTGATGGACAATCGTGCAGACAGACAGGCAGACGTACGGACAGGCAGACAGACAGGCAGACGTACGGACAGGCAGACAGACAGGCAGACGTACGGACAGGCAGACAGACAGGCAGACGTGCAGACAGACAGCTGCTGAGCCAGTAAAGATCAGACCAGGTGTGCCAGAGAAGCATCGGGGTGTGAAGCTGACTTTTATTCGACATGACAGGTTAAAAAACACACTCGTCATGCAGTAGATCCATGATGGAAAGATTGCCGATGGGATGGATAGATTTTATTACCCCTCTGGTGTCTGTCTGTCTCTCCCAGGCTCCTAAGGTAATGTCGACTATAGGTGATCACACCCAAATGGTAAATTTACTGCCACAGGACCAATGGCTGCAGCAGCTCATCTGTCCTCTGCCATGATTCCCCTCTAATTGTGATTGAGAGCATGTTTTCTGCCTCGGCTGCATCACCTGTGTCTGCCGTCCCTCTGTCGCTGGCGCCGGTTCACTGAGTTCATTATTGGCACAAGTCACAGACGCCACATGTTGCCAAAAATGATAAAAATCAATCAAATAACGCTGGATTTATTGAGGACATATTAGCTAATTAGAAATGGGATGAAATGTGATAAGATAAGATCCTCAGGAGGGAAATTACTTGAACAACATGAGAAACAGACAAAAGACAAAGCACGGTGGGAACGTTATGTGAATCTGAAATAAACAATATGATCAAAATAAGAGAATTCAATACAGTGGCATCGTATCCAACGCCTGAAAACAATCTCTGTTCATGTTTCCATCAAAATCAACTTGTTTCAGTCACGAGACTTTTAACTTCTTTCAACTCCTTTAATTTCCTCTTTTTTGGCCTTGACATGAAACAGCTGGAGAAAAAGGTATTTGACTTGTAGCCTACTTTTTTATTTATAATGGATGAGGCCGGGTTTATACAGCAGCCAGCTACCAGGCGGCAATCTGGATGCTTCGGCTCCACTTTTGGAAACCAAGTGTTTTTTTGTATGTGTGAGAATCAGCATCTTTTCTGATATCTTCATTTTGTCTTGTAAGTCAAACCAGATCCTGTTCAGCTCAAACTCTGTCTTTTTAACCTCTGTGCTGCTCGGTTACTGGACACTGGTGTTTCCGGCCCTGACTTTGCTAAAGGTCACAGTAAGAGGAGAAAGCCTGTGGTTTGGAAAACATGAGGCAAAAATAGGCAAGGGCGGGGTTAAGAGGGCAGAGGGGGCCTCAGTGCTGACCTGCAGAGCGTGGAAGCATGTCGGAGGTCTCGTCTTCCCAGTGACAGCAGATGACCCAATTACTACGATTATTATGATCAATAATGTAGAGATCAGTGTGTGCGTCCATACATCTGTCGGTAGTCATTCAGATGTTGAAAACCATTTGGACCTCTAGGTTGACGTGCGCTCTCCTGATCATTTTAGATGTTAAGGTCCATGTTTGGTTCAGACCTTCAGACTCTTAAGTCTCCTCACTCATCATAACAAACCCAATCAGGAGCAGTAACTCGTCTGTGGATCAAGTGGAAGAACCTTGTTTGCTTGTAGTGGATTAATGAGTTGTAGCTTCAGTGTCACACTTGGACTTTAAGTGGTTGTGACTGCGCTGGTGCACGAGGACAGTTTGACACCAGTCATGTTTGATGAAGTCAGCTGTCGCCGGTGAACTGTCACAGTCTCTGTGACGGAGCGGACCAAACCGGATTTCATACCGTACATGTGGTCTCACTATGTTTCCAGTTCGTAAGGATGTGCAAGAATCAACCCACCGAGACGTCACCCGCTGGTTTGTGGTTTTGAAGAATCGACTTTGACCTTTTGATTTATTTCAAACCAGAAGTAACCATATTAGTAGGAAGCGAGAGTTCTTCTCTCTCATCTTTTATTGCTCAACATTTCTTCCTCTCCTCTGTCTCCTCAGAGCAGAGGAAGGTGGCAGCCATTCAGTGTCCTCACGCCAAAGCTACTTTTATTTCTCGCCAGAATCTGTCACTCCCACACCCCCGACACATCCCACAAACCCGCGTGTGTCTTTGTGATGCTGTGATGAGATCGAACACCTTTTCCTTTCACTTCAGGTGCTTAACACACATTGCATAAGGAGTGAAGTGTCTTTGCAGCCAGGTTTGATTGGAAGAAGCTCATTTTCTTGAGGTTTTTTAGTTGCCAAACATTTATCATGATAAATCAACAGTTTTAAGTATAAGCTAATTATTAATTAATGATTTATGGAGAAGGGGTTATATAAGTTTGTTCTTCTTACTCCTTTTCGAATATGTAGATTCATTTTAATTTAATCAGTTTGTAAATAATTTTCTGTTAGTTTTTTTCACTTGTTTGTACATTTTCGATATAAATAAAAAAAAGGGGGAATGAATGAAATGATCTGAATATACATCGATGGATAAATAGAAACTTATTGATCCCGAAAGGAAATTGATGCAGTAGCTTAAAACACACATACAGGAGTTATGGAGGTAAAGTGAAGTCTGTGCATTTTTCATTTTCATTAATTTTCCGACACGTCAGACTCACTCGATGCATGTGTGTGTGGGAGCAGGAGAAATATGGACCATACGATGAAAACTTTATTATTTACACGGCTCCTTCATGAGACAACAACAATCTGCAGTTTGTTGAAGACTTAACGTTATTTGACTTTTTTATACGTTAGAGGACAATACGCGTGTTTTTCAGCGGCTCTCTCTGACGTACACAAAAGTTTTTTGGCGAAGTCTTCCCTCCTCTGGTCAGACTTTAATTCAACGTGTCACTTCCTGCGCTGTGAAAAAATGTTACTCCAGGGAGCAAATCTGGTTCCTGCAAAAAACCCATTTGGTCGTAAATAAACAGGAATGTTTTTTTGGGAGAGAGGGAGGTGTGAGCTGCATTTGTTTTAATAAAGGATGGAAAAAGAAAGTACCGTCTGTGTGCGTCTCTCCGTCACTGACTTCCTGTTGTGTTGTATCAGCGCCAGCATCAGTCAGTGTGTTTCGCTGGCTCGGCGACGTCGCTCTGCTGCCAGCTGCACTTCTGACTGCAGAGTGCACATCACTCATTTTAATATTTACTCTCCCTCTCTCCTTCTACCTCTCCATTCATCCATTGATCCTCTCAGCTCACGCCCTCGTATTTCTCTCCCTCCTTCCTCTTATGCATCTTCTCTTTTTACTGCCTGTCCATTCATTTATACCCCCATCACCCTTCCCGTCCTCTCTACTTCTATTTTCATCCTTCCTTTTCTCTCGCCCTCGTTTGTCCTCTGTTCCCCGTCTCTCTCTCTCTCTCTCTGACTCCTCCCCGCTTGTCTTTTTCTATCACTTTGAAAATTAGCATTCTGATTAGCTGCGACTATTCATCGCTGGTTTTGTGATTAAACCGACGCGACCTCATGTCTGTGAAGAACCAGAACTCCACATTCAGTCTGTCGGCGGTTCATTAACATAACACTAACAGTTTCTACAAACCACAACATCGATTGTGTAACATTCAATCCAATCAGAGAAGTTACAAATCAAGTTAAACTTCAGTTTATTCAGTCTGACCTCGAATGGCGTGTATCACGAGTCCAACGTTTCTTTCTGTAAGTGTTTTTTACGTCCAGACGACATTTTGGATCATCTCTATTATAACTTTATATCTGCAGCAGATAAATTAAAACGGTTGTCTTTTAAAAGTCTGCTGAAACGTGATTGGTCAAACTAGAAATGGCTACAAAATCTTTTCCCTCGCCCCCAAAAGATTCACATTTTGCAAACCTGTGTCCCAGAAATTACTAATAATTTGCAACAGTGAAATAAATATTAAAGGGAACATTCTGCTCATATCCAGGTTGATCAGTTTAATTAGTGTCATTACGTGAAAATGTTTACATTCCTCATCGCTGCAGCTCCTCTTTTCAGCCTCTGTCTCAAACACTTGGTTTTAACTCCTGTTCCTTTAAGGCCCCCCCTCCCGATGAAGCCCAGTCGGCTCTGATTGGCCAGCTGTTCCACTGTGTTGCGATTGGTCAACCACTTCCTGCACGTGTAGAAAATATCGGCGTCTTCGCTCGTTTTAGCTCACCTTGCTGCTTTTTTGTTGGGGGGGGGGCACGTCACATGACATGATGTCATGATTCCCTGGAAGTATCACTGCGTTCCAGACAGCTTATATTCCGACTTGAAACTTCCGACTTCCGACTTCCAAGCGCTCCAATGCACGGTGATGACGTCAAACGTAAACAAACATGTCTGAGCGTGAGAATGTTTATTTGTCTCGTGATGAGACAATTCAACTGCGTCCAGTTCCACCTCCGTTCATACAGAATCAAAGAGGAGGAGGGGAAACGACGCCATTACACGTTTTAATTTTCGGCACATTTATACTTTGAAACACTTTACGATTCATGAGAGGGAGAGAACACACACACACACACACTCTCACAAACAAGAGTCCAGCAGAGCGTAGACGGGCCTCAGCGCTACAGCATCTACGTCTCCAGTGCCGCCATTCACAACGTTCACACGTCAGAACTCCGACTTTGAGGGGCGCTCCATTGCACTTTTCCAGGTAGGATGTCGGGGAGTTGTCTGGAACGCAGCAGAGTGGACGACTGACGAGGTGTTTCAGGAGCTGCAGTGTTTTCTGTGGAGCTCTGTTTACTACAGACTTTAATCTGAGAAGCCTCCAGTTCTCTCTCTCTCTCTGCTTCTCTTTACCCTTCATCCATTCCCTCAGTGACTCACTACACTTCCTTTAATTCCCCTCACACACACACACACACACACACACTCACACACACACAAACAGTTCTCAGGTAGGAAACTGCTGCCCTCTTGTGTTGGTGGTGAGGAGGTGAGGTTTGGTGACGTATGTCTGACTTGATGTGCTCAAGGGGATGAGTCTCCCTCTGTGTGTAAATAAAGATGCTTATATCTCACACACACTCCTGGTAGTTCGAGGCTGTTTCACCTTGTTCTTCTAACATCAAGTAACTAATAAGACCACGTTGTCCTGCTGCCTCAGAGGACATCTCTGCTGAGGTCACGTCTCTGCTGAGGTCACAAGAAGAAGGGACGAGGGAAAAGTAAAGAGATGCTGAGAAAGAGGGAGAGAGGAAACCTCTGTGTTGAGGAAATGCAAAGAGAGAGAGAGGTGAGACAGGATCTGACCTGTTTCCTTCACCTGTAGATGATGCACAGATCCGCGTCAGTAATAACTACCAGCTCCCTGGTGAACGCTGAATCACTGCAGTACTGAGTGCGACCACTGGGTGCCAGCAGACACAAACACATCCAACTTAAAGTGTCGCCTCGTGAATTCACTGAAAGGAGCAAAAAACAAATGAATAATTCAAAGCAAATGTTCGTTATGAGGAAAAACGACTGGTACGAAAAGTGAGAGTGAATGTTTGTGTCTGTTTGTCTGTGACACTCTGGGGACCTGTCTCCCGCCTCTCGTCCAATAAGGGATGGAGATAATATATGCATGGGTAAAAAAAAAAGTCAGAGTTCTTGCTGTCGTTATTATTTCCATTATTATTATCGATTAATATTTTAATTTTGTTATTAATATAATTTATTCCAAAGGACAGGTTTTACTAACAACTGAATATATATTAATATAAGATAATACAGGTAGTGTAGAGTAAAAACGTGCAGCATTTGCTTCTGGTTTGCAGTATAGAGTATATTTATATAGCATAAATAAATAGAAATACTGAAGTAAACTACAAATACCTCAAAGCTTATACTCAAATATGTATGACTGCTGTATGTGTGTATTCCAGGTATTACTTATCTTGTTGGGACCTAAATTTGTTTACACTTTCACATCATGGGAACAATTTTTAAGTACGTAAATAATAATATTTTGAGGTGTGTGTGCGTGCGTGTGTGAAGCAATAAGCATTCCTCTGCAGTACCGTATGTGACCACAGAGTGGCAGGAGAATACTGCCCACTGCCCAATAGAGTTTCAAGTATTCTTGTTCTTATTTTTCACAATTCAGGTCAAAATATACCAGCGACATATTGACATAAACATATTTCAGTTTGGTGACAGGGTTTAACTGTAAACATGTGTGAGGGTGTAAATGTGAAGCGGAGACAATATAAAAGTTTGCTGCAGGAAAAGTGCGGCTGCTCAGCACATTCCTGTAAATGGACGTTTTAGAAATCATTGATTTGTCCTTTATTTTAATGAGGAGGAATCTGCTGGGAACGTGTTTGTTCTCTCCGCTGAGTGAAGTGTGCACGAGGCAGCACTTTAAACAAATACCCACTTAAAACCACACAGAGGCAACGTGCACTTCATGCATTAACACACCCTTCTACTGTATTGGTCCTATTTTTACATGTCCTCATGTTTAGATTGCCCCTGTTCCTGCTGTTACTACTATTTTAATACTTTAGTATATTTAGACTGCATCTGACTTATCATCTTTGTACTGATGCCTCTTATTTGTGCTTTCCCCTTTGCTGTTATACTGCAAATGTCCCCGGGACTGAAGTATTATCATTTTATTAAAACACACAAAAAATAATATTAATAATAAACTTTTAAACCTTTTAAAACAAGGTGCTGAACAAGTTAAAAGTGGTGATGTGCTGTAAACGAAAACACACGATATCCACAGCAGGATTTATACGTCATGTCCTGCGTCACCCTCGCATTCATGAAGACAATCTGTGGACAAAGTCTGAATCCCATTGTCAAGTCTGAGAGTTTGAGAAGAGGACGGATCTCCTCGGGCCGCTTCGTTGAGGACGTTAGGTTTGGACATATGGAGTCAAAAGATCTGAAATGAACTGCAGGTCTAGAACAAACCTTAAAAGTCGACAATAAAATCTTAAAATCAACTCAAACATTTGTTGGAGACCAATGAAGAGAAGAATAGAATTGAAAGCCTTAATTGTCATTGTCAGAATCAGAGGTGCTGCTTCTGACAATCAGAGACATTCGCTCTCTTTGAGTGGATTTAGTGAGAAGTCTGGCTGCTGAGTTTGGGAAAAGCTGTGATTTATTTAAACGTAAACACATATGACCACAGCCACCAAACATTCGAGCTCTGCACCTGGTTTTTCTTGTTTCGAGGCAGCGTCCTAACTCCTACATTTACACTTGTCTGATGAAATGTAGGGAACGAGTTCAGTGCGGGGAAACAAATTCCTGTTTCCACTTTATATACTATTACAGTGAAAGGGCTGTAAATCAAACATGGAGCTGGGTGGGGGGTGGGAGGGAGGGCTTTGGGTCGTAGCCCAGCGGGAGTCTTTGGGAGGAGGGTTTATTTGTCTGCTTCATCTGCACCATTTCCATTAAGACCCCATTCACAATTTGGCTTGTGAGGGCAGCTTTGCATTTTCAGCAGTTTTTGTTTCCCTGTGTCGGGAGTGTGCAGCTACTCTGCAAATTAAAGTGCAGCCCATCAGTGTTAGGAAGTTGTGCTCCGTTTGTTTTCTCTGCAGGAATAAGTATTTTATTTAATACGTTTTGAAGGAAAACGTATTTCGTCGTCTGCAGGAGTCTGAAATGATTATTGCAGAGGTCGGGTGTGTTTGTTTTGTTGCGTCAGCCGCACCAGTGGCCAACACAGTCCGCCTGTCAATTAGCTAATAGTCTTAGTCACAGCTATCTTCCTGTAATGACACAGCTGTTTCTCCGCCTGCACGGCCTTGTTGGACGCTGCTGTGTTCGGGGTTGGGCTGCGGCCCGATGATAATGGCAGTGGTGGAGATTTTGGAAGCTTTTGCAAATCGCAGCAATTCTATGGGTTCAAGTCTGCATCTAAAACGTCAAGGTTTTAGTTTTATAGAGGCCGCGTCCTGGTAGAACAACACATTTAATTCCCTTTGACTTTCCTTGAGCAAACGAGCAAGAAACCTTGGCGCGGTCGTCGATTAGGGATCCAAATTTTAAAGCTCACATACGCTGCTGTGACTCAGGATGTAGAGAGGGTCGTCCACAAACCAGGACGTCTGATGTCTGATCCCTGGCACCTCAAGTCGGCATTCTGAAGTGTCCATGGGCAAAATACTGAAGCTTAAACTATCCCGGATGGCTGTGCCGACAGCGTGTGATGGAAAAAGAACTGGGTTGTAGGAAAGTGTGTGTGAACAGGTAAATGCAACTTGCACTGTAAAGTAAAGGGGTCGATAAGACTGGAAAAGCTCTATATGAATAAAAACTCCACTAAAGTGCAACTTTTTCTCTTTATATACGTACGTGAGAAGGCAAATGTCTGAGTCGGTTTCTCCGGATATCTCCTGCAGCCTCCTGGTGAAATGTCCAAGTGAGTCCATGTGAGAATTCAGCAGGAAAATGTGTGGAAGCTTCCCAGTGAGCGAGTGGACGTGTTGATGAGGTTTCTAACACGTGACGGACGTGGACACAAAGATCTCAGGATCAAGAAGAGGAGCCTTAAACAAAAACACAGCTTCCACAGCAGAATCTAAACGTCATGTCCTGCCTGCCTGACCCGTAATTCTTTTGCGGGTCCAAAGATTTACCCAGAACTTTATTTAGATCCTGGTCCCTGTGGTGAAAACGTTCCTAGTTCAGGGGAAAGTTCCTGCAGTTGAAACACAGCTTTTTGATTTCTGCTTCTTTCAGGTTTGCTGTGGTCATTACTCGTAAAAAAAAATGTGTACAAATCCGAGTAGGGAGCACTTTGACAAAATGTGGAAATTAGAATAACGTACACTTGAATTTCAGTGATGCTGCAAAATGATGATGATTCATAATTTTCTGAAAAGTCTGACGGGAAGAGTGAGTGAGTGAACTGCTTCAGGACGAGCGAGTGGTTCGACTGCATCGTCTGTGGTGTACTTTCATTCTTAAGAGCTGTTTCCTCTCTCTCTCTCTCTCTCTCTCTCTCTCTCTCTCTCTCTCTCTCTCTCTCTCTCTCTCTCCGTCTCCCTCCCTCCCTCCAGCTGTCACTCAGGGTCACCCCCCTCTTTGTGATTGGCCGGCAGCCAGCCGTTTAGTGAGGGCAACGCCTTACCCTTGATGCCTCAGCTTTTTCTCAATGAAACCTTTACACCGGGGACGTTAATGGCACACATACGCTTTATACTTGAATGATATATTGACTTAGTAAATGAGTTTAAACTTCCAATGGCTTTTAAACTCATTAAAGCTGCGCTCAGCAAGATTTTTATGTAAAAATCCATCGGTCTGCTTATTTGAACTAAATTATAGCCGCAGCACAAAAGAGCATCTCGTTCCCACTTTGAGACGTCAGAGATTTGCCCGTTTGTTCAGGTGACAAATACGAAGTTTACACTTTGAGGAAAAGTCAAACGGTCCTAACGTCCCCATCTGTTCATCACCTGCACCGCTATCCTTTCAGGGTCGTGGGGGAGAGCTCTATTCACTAAATGAACATCAGCTGTATTGAAGAAGACTTGAAACTAGAGACTGAGACATAAACTCCTGAGGAAAATGTTTCCTGACATTATAAAGAGAGAAGTAGAGTCACTTCCTCATTGACTTCTATAGAAACTACCAGTGGAGTCGCCCCCTGTAGGTCTTTCCAGAGATTGGCTCCACTTTTTTTTGGAGTTCTTTGTGGAGGTGATGGAGCAGCTTCAATGTAAACATGAGACGATGATTCTCAGTTGATGCATTCAAGGAATTCACAGGATTTATTTGCCTCTCTGTAAAATAACACAGGAGACACAACTCATGTTGCTCCATGGACTCATTCCTGTCCTTAGATGGACATTTAGATCCATCCCGAGGTTCACGTGTCCAGTGACTGTGACTTTCTCTTGACATGAACCATTAAATCCTCTCTCCTGGGGCAGAGCGGGACACTGACCTCGAACACATGGACTCGACCAAGAGAAGAAACCATGCATAGAGTGTCCAGAGCAAAATCTCAGTAACATCAGTGATGATTCCTCCTCTTCATCATCTTATGTTGCCAACTGTCGACGATTCCTGTTACAAAATCTGTAGAACTTTGGAAATGTAACGAGCTGCTTGGCCCATCCTTCCACCAAGTTTCACTGAAATACCGTTCACGAGGTTTTTCATAATCCTGCTGACAAACTAGAAAACCAACAAAGAAACAAACCAATGGACAGGAGTGAAGGAAATTGTAAAAAGGGGAAATTTGGGACCATAAGACCCCAACTACCCTGAGAGAGAGAGAGAGAGAGAGAGAGAGAGAGAGAGAGAGAGAGAGAGAGAGAGAGAGAGGAGAGGAAGCATGAAGATAAGGAGCGAGGAAAAGAAAGGGAGCTTGGAAGAGAGGAAGAGGGAGAAGAGAGAAGAGATGAAGAGAGCTGATTTATTCAGTCACTTTATCACTGCCTCAGTGTCCTGATCTACTTACTGCACACACACACACACACACACACACACGCACACACACGCACGCACGCACGCACGCACACACACACACACACACACACACACACACACACCTAAAGTTTATGTAGATAAAATACGTCACACATACCACAATACACACTTAACACAGAGAGACACAAAATACACACAACATTAAAAGGCTGAAACTCACACACACTTGCACATGTGCACAATAACAAGTTCACACACACCTTCGATACTGAGAAACGCAACAGGTAAACACACTCTCTCTCTCTCTCTCTCTCTCTCTCTCTCTCTCTCTCTCTCTCTCTCTCTCTCTCTCTCTGCACATCACACTGAGGACGAGTGTGTTGGGAGTTAAGTGAAGGATGAGATAAAACAGGCTGTTCCTTTCCCTCCCTCCCTCCCTCCCTTGTCCTCTCTCTATCTCCCTCTCTGTCCCTGTTCTCCTCCTTTTCACCTTCCTCCACCTCCTTATCGCTCCCTTTCAATCGCTCACTCCTCTCCTCGTCTCCTTTTTCTCATTTCGCTATCGCTCTTCTCTCACTTCCTATCTGACCTCATTCTCCTCTACATCTCTCCGCCTCATCCCCATCTTTTCTCCACCTTCCCCTCACACGCTTTTCATCTCGTCCTTTTAGCTCCTTGTAACTCGTCCTCCTCAAGCTCCCCACTTTCTCTCTTCACCTCTTCTTCCTCGTGTCGTCCCCTTTCTCGCCCTTTTTGCACTCATCTCCTCTTTGTCTCCATCTTTACTTTCAGTCGTTCTCTCCTCTTGTCTTCCCTCTAACTCCATCGTCAGAGGACGTCAGGGAAAGTATTAAACTGTGCACGTGTTCTCTTTGGCAGGTATAAGAGTTTATATTTAGTTTTATTCTCCTCCAGGCTTTGCCGACGATGCCTGCAGCGACCATTCGTTTATTTCCCCCCCGTTTTTCTCTTCCTGCTGTTACCTGCACCCCGATGCAGTTGGCAGAAGGCCGGGAAACCACCTGGAGAGACGAGGGACCTGGTCCAACACACGCTTCTATAAATAGACAAGCTCTCCCATCAGTCTCTGGTCCACCTGGCCTCGACGTCTTTGAACAGATGCAGACTGGGAATTGAACCTCGGACCTCGTTCTTCAGGTGCCTCGCTGTATTTATAGCAGGGCACAGAACATGTGTCTGTACTTCTTGAGGATACGGTGCTTTCTGTGCACATCTGGTCTCGAACCCACTGAGACGCGGAGAATAGGTTGTGTGAGTGACAGCTAGTCGAGCGAATATTCAGTCAGATTGAAGCGAATAAACCGAATTGCCCTCACTCGTAGATATCAGTCCCCTGAATATCTTTTCAGGGAAATCAATAAATAAAAGAGACACTGTTAAAGAAAGTGACAAACACTGACCTTCGGACTCAGGTGAATGAATCTAATTACACAGGCAGAGAGAGCAAATCAAGAAAATACTGTATATGCAAACGCGCTGCAAAAACCTGCTGTAGTTCAATAATTTGAGACGTTTTATCACGACTGACCAGCAGCAGACTTCAGTAACGTCACAAAGCGTTGACCTACAGCAGGTGCATCACCTTTTGGGGTCCCCTGGAAACATTTCCGGTGTCGCTGTCGCTATTTGCAGCGTGTTCCTGTACCTGGATGTGTCGTCAGATTGATGACACAGGTGTTTTCTGAGTTTGCACGTGTTGAGCTCTCTCTCTCTCTTTTTTAAGGCTACACCCACATCACTGCATGGTGGTTTTAAAAACGCTCTGGCGTCCACACCAGGCTCCTGTCACATGACCTCCTTCCAGAAGAAAACAACTGGCATTGGCCTGAAAATGTCATTTTAAAACGAAAACATAGTAGCGTGGAATTAAATGTGGCTACCCCTGCTAAAATGGGTGAATGGTGTCAGGTGTAGGTGGGCGTGCAGTGTCCTCAGTCAGGCTCCACCCCCTGCTCCTCCAGATATGGTCACTTCTGGTTTCAAAACACCAAGATGGCGCTGGACAACATGTCAAACTGGAGGCTTCAGAACAGAAGCTCATAAACCAGCGGGTGACGTCACGTAGGGTTGTTAACTGGCGATCACGAGATTCGCCCTCATTTCCTGTGGTTTGAAGAAGCAGGAGAAGCAGAAACAGGCCGGAGCTCGACGGACTCGGTTCTGACAGCAGCTTCCTGAATGTGCACCGACGACATTTCTGTTCTGGGGAAACTGGGACTCGTGTGGTGCAGCTGGTTCGCTGCTATGTCAACAAAAGAAAAATCACATGAGATCCTACTGGGATCACCATTGTCCTGGTTTTCTCTCACTGGTGAAACGCTGCATCTGTGGCGGTGATTGTGAACACGATATCTTGTCTTCAGTTTGGTACAAACCTTTACTGAGACTCAAAGATCAACTGGTGTGATTTTGGTGGTTGAAGGTCAAAGGTCAAGGTTGCTGTGACCTCACGAAACACGTTTTTGGTCTTATGAACATGCCGTCGCAGGAATACCTTCAGGGAATTTCTTTAAATTTGGTGCAAACATTCATTTAGACTCAAAGATGAACTGATTAGATTTTGTTGGTCAAAGGTCAAGGTCACGGTGACCTCATATGACTCTAAATATATGCAGAGGCTGAAACGAGGCTGGATGGTGGAAGCAAACAACCTCCGGGAAGTGATTCTAGTTTTGTGCATGTTTGAGGTTTTGGTTTCCCATGGGGAGTTTCCTTGGTTGTGTGTTTATTAAGATAATTATGGTCTGTTGTCTCTTGCAAACCAACGCGGAGCAAAGTACCAACTCTCCGTCCCTCAGACTGGACTCTATCAATGTCAAGATGCTTAATTCCGGCTGGACACTGAGCTTGACCCACTTAGGTAACATAACTTCATCCAGCTCCAGTTTCCTCTCGCTCCGTCCTCCTCTCTCCTCCTCTGCTGCATCAGCTCCTCTCCGACAGAACATATACGATCACTGACATTCATTCAACCCCTTTTTCTTTCTTTCTCTTCTCTTTCTCCTCCTTTCTTCTCAGCTCTGTCATTCCTCCCTGACAGAGCTGATTTTGAAAAGAGAAAGTTGCCTTTACGGAGGAAAAAAAAAACCATCAGTGGATCTTAGCATCGTCCTGACTTTGCTCTTTAATCAGCGTCAGCGCACTGGGAGTCGTAATTCACTCGCTCACACCGAGGTGCAGCAGCTCCCACACTCCAGCCTCTTTAGAATCATCACGTTTTCCTCTTGTTCATCAGTAACTGTGTAGTTTTGAGAGCAGGTTTGTGAAAATGACAAAAAGGAAAAGACTTTAATTACGTGGATTTTTATTTACCATTTTTCCTATATCTTAAATTGAACTTTTACCATTTTTATCCTCAGAATGAAAATTTAAAACACATACATTCCTCCTCTGATTTAGTTCAACTTTCTCAAAATACAGAAAAAAGATCTTCCTCTTCTTTCTCTCTTCTGACTGATGCTTGTCCTTATTTTTATAACATGGCTGAATCTCCATTTTCTCACAGTCACCTCTTTAGAAGAAGCTCCTCCCCTCACTGAAAGGGGGTAAATACACAAACACATATTTCCTTCTTAGGTTTAATTCTCCTGTAAATTTAACATTCATCCAACTGGATGGTGATTACAGCCCCTCGGTGGGTATTAGACATCCTGGGACATATGGGCTTGGTGTGCTTGACTTGCCTTTCCGCTCGCCGTCCCTCAGACGCTGGCGGGTTGCCACGTATTGTGCTGCATGGAACTGAGCATCCTGGGTTCTGGATCTGGGATTTGACCCGCGAGGCGTTTCATATATTTACATGTGATTTTAGGAAAGAATTCCTTATATCGCTCTGAATGTTTGCCAGAGGACAAATGAATGGTTTACTACCAGCTCTCTCTCTTCTGGCTTCAAACTCCTGAGTATACGAGTGAGAATTATTTCACCTTATTTCAGATTGATTAATAGATTATAGACTATTAATAGATTATAGATTATCATGTCTGATTTTCGTTGCATTTAAACGTTGTATCTCAAAGCAAAGAATAAGAACATGCGCTGTAATGGAAGCACTTGGGCTCCATCCACGCTACATTTAAGTTTTAGTTTTGTGGCGTTTACAGTTCTGTCCTCACTCTGGATTAGTTTGTGTTGAGCAGCTAAAATGGTTTGGAAACTTCAGGGCTGCGTTTTAGTCTGGACGGACAAACATGGAGACATTTGGAAATAAAACCAATTAATTCCTTACTGGTTCTTATCATCACGAAAATGTGACGTGTGAAATGTGATTCTTTCTTTCTTTATTTCTTTTTGTCTTTCTGTGTTTCACTCTTTCTGGTTTTCTCTGTCTCTAAATCTTTTTCTTTCTATCTTTCTTCTCTTCTCTTCTCTCTCTCTCTTCTCTCTCTCTCTCTCTCTCTCTCTCTCTCTCTCTCTCTCTTCTCTCTCTCTCTCTCTCTCTCTCTCTCTCTCTCTTCGATTCTGCTGATTCTTTGAACAGAATGCTTACTCCACACACCAGAGTGGGGCCCATTAGCTGAGCCCAGCACACTCCTCCTCCTCTTCTTCTTCCTCCTCCTCCTCCTCCTCCTCCTCTTCTTCCGCCTTCCTGCGTTCCTCCTCTCCACTTCCATTAACCAGCCAATCAATTAATACAGGTTGAGTTGGCATGAGAACGAGCCAAAAAAAGAGCAATCGTCTAATTAGCTTGGACGCTACATCAGCTCGCTATATCTTTCTGCCTGTCTGCATAAACCACACACACACACACACACACACACACACACACACACCCACACACACACACACACACACACACACACACACACACACACACACACACAGACAGACATTCTCGCATTAATTTCAGATAAATGAAGCATCACGTGACCGAAGGTTCTCTCAGACACGTGAAGTCCAGTAAAACGCAGCTCATCAGCATCATGAGCGAAGCTTTGTAATTGTTTAACTGCTGATCATCACTGTATCAAGAACTGGATTCAATACAATACAACCTTATTAATCCTCAACACAATAAAACACCATGAAAGAGATGTTCAGTTGCGTTAAGCTAAAAGTGCAATTTCTTTAAAAGCACTACATTTCATCCAGAATACTAGAGTCTGTGATTGTGTCAAAGTCTTTGCTCTGGTGTTGAATTACGTCTGCAGTTGAAATGTGGTTTAGTTCACGTGTAGCGACATCTTCTTTACATCTCGTTTACATCTGACGTCCACACTACACCTTCTCTAAAACTGAGAAGTCTGGAAACGCTGCTTTTCCAGTTTGAGTTTGAAAACTCCGGGGCTGCGTTTTAGTCTGGACGAGCACAAACAGAGATGTTTGCAAATGATGACGGCCATAATGTAGCCTTCGCTGATTTGTCAGGCTCCTTTCACATGACCCCCTTTTATAAGAAAACAACATAAGCACACGCCTTCCTGTTTACACGCACCTGCCCAGTGTATGTGAGTGGTCACTTGAAGTGTGGACAGAGATCGTTTTAGTAATAGTTGGTACTTGCACTAACTCTAGCAGACAAGGTGGTAGTTTTGAGTTTGATTGAAGAAAGTAACCGTTGTAGTAATGATACTTGTAGAGATCGTGGAGCAGAGACGCCGTATCGAGGTCCCGTCGATTCAATCATGACGTTTCTCCCGTTTCATTCCAACCGTGCAGGAGAAACCACAGAAGAAGTGGAAGAGGTGGTCGCATTTGTGCGAAATGAAACAGCTGCTAATGGACAAACAAGGATATCGATGGTTTCATTCTTACACAGCTGTCAGTCTCTCCTCTAACTGGACTTTATTTATGAAATTTCAAAAGGAAAGAAAATAATTTTTTGTGAACCTCAACCTTATGCTCTTCCGTGATGATGCAGAGCTTCCTGGGTGCAGCAGCATTTAGGAACCAGAGCAGAACTCACAGAGTTCACACCTCCGCCAATCCCAACAATCCCATTACAAACCCACTCAGCACACACTCATAAATATCAGTCCTCTAAACATCATCAAGATCCATGATTTATTCTTTTTAGAAATCAATGAAAAAGTTGAAAAAGGCCCGATCTGTGACTCGCAATTTCAACTTGACGTGTCTGATTCCTCTTTAATTTATACTCTTTTTACTTTTTTTTCCAGTTTTTCACGTGTTAGAAACATCATCAACTCGCTCACGGTGAATCCTCTGGATAATCTCCTGCTGTGTTCTCACACTCGGACATTATCCAGAGTTCATCTTCCATTTAAGAACAACGCAGCAGGAGTTTGTCCGGGTCAGACTCGTTCACAACAACAGGAAAACGTCGGCAACATTCAGAGAAGGGGAGGAGCCTGAGTGGAGCAGAGGGAGGGAGGACATGACGTAAAAATTCCGGTACAAAAATCATTGGCTTCTACGTTCATGGAGCCTCCGTTTCATCCTGAGATAAGTCGACTCGCTTGTGGTGAGTCCTCTGTATAATGTGTTGTTTTTGCCACTTGACCAGGGGGCTGGTGGGAGAAACTCTGCAGAAAACCCACAGACTCTCACATACAGACCATCCGGATAACATTTGGAGATTATCCGGAGTTCTCTGCAGGTCTGAAAGCAGCTCTGTCTATTCTTGTGTTTGAACGTGAATTGGCCTGAACCCTGCTGTGTTGTCTCTCTGTCTCTCTACCGCTCAGCAGCTCTGTAGCTCCGGCCTGCTGAGTGAGATCAGAGAGGGGAGAGGGAGGGAGGAAGAGAGGGGAGTGGGGAGTGGGGGGGGGGCGTCATTTCAAGTGGGAGGTGCCAGGGCTTCCTGCGGGGTTGCCTGTGTGAATGCTCCCTGAATGACAATGCTGCGCATCAGGGCCTCAGCACGACTCTCTCAGCAGTGCACACACACGCACGCACGCACACACACACACACACACACACACACACACACACACACACACACACACACACACACACACACACACACACACACACACACACACACACACACACACACAGGGAGAGATGTATGGGCATGTAGCAGCAGCAGCAGTATAATATTTAAAAAGGGAAACGAAGGCGAGAAATGAGCAAAATGTCTGCGGCCTTCACCTTCTTCTCCTCATTAACAATAAGTGATTGGGGGGTGGTCTAGCTTGTCATTTCTGGCATCCAACCACCGCGTGGTTTCCCGTGATCGCACACATCACAGGCAGGCTTGTCCTCCGCCACCACCCCCACCATCTCTCCACCACCCACCTCTTCCCGACACTCGCTTTCACTCTCCCTCTCTCTCTCCCTCTCTCTCTCTCTCTCCCTCTCTCTCTCTCTCTCTCCCGTGCTGTCAGCGGGAACGGGCTTTTATCAAGCCTGTTAGTGGCCACTAGTCTACGGGAATCGAATGACGAGCAGGTCCGGTGATGCACACACGTTTTGACGTTGAGAAGGCGTCTTGTAAATAATAGCATAGCCCTGAGACAGCTGCAGCGGAGGGGGTTGAACATGACATGTGACCTGAGGGAAACAGTTGAGTCCAGGCAGAGCTCCTATAGAAGATGAACTGCTCATCGTGCATCTGCAGGAAATGTGTTGAGATTCATTTGACAGCAACATAAAGAAGAAAGAAAAGGCTAAAAATGGATTCGACAATTTAGATATTAACTTTATTTGTGTAGCACTTTTCAAAACAGTTTTTAAAAAAGCCATGATTTTGACTGTTCCCTCCGCACCAGGTTAGTCCCCACCACAAAGTTTTCTGGGACTTTGTGGACTTCCTCGCAGTCGTGCCGTTTGCCTTCAGATCCATCCCAGAATCCACCATATGGCTCAGTTTGAGTATTCCACCGATCAGAACTGCAAACGATGGGTGGTTACCTGCCAAAGTGGCTGATAGAGGAGACAAACGGCAGAACTAGCGAACACGTCTCAGTGTTGAACAGATGGCCGGAGGTACAGGAGCCCACCCTGATGCACAATGGAGATAATCTCTTCCAAAGACACGCAGGTGGCGAACGGAGCCGCACACTCTTGTTTCAGAACTTTGGACAGAGACAAAAAAGGCCTTGGAAAAATATCAGGGGCTGTTTCAGCACCAAGGACAGCGTCAATGTGTTAAGAGGCCAAAACGTGTTTTAAAAGAATCTTTTAACTTCCTCCTCTTTCTTTTATATAGAAAATGTCTAAAAGAAGCAGTTTTAAAGGGATTCTCTGGCCAGTGTGTTCCTGTGGGTTCTTCACTTCCCTCGCCGCCCGTTCCCATCTCCATGCACCTTCATTTCCCTGAGCTGGAGAGGTGACAGCTTGGTCGGTTCAGCCCAGGAAAACAGCTTGCTGAACTGCATCAAAGACGACTCAGATGCCAGAGCCAGACTGACAGACGGCTTGGAGGAGAGGGGACGAGTGAAGGCAGAAAAAAAACTCTTTCAAATTGTCCTCAAAATAACGGTGTCCTCAAAAGACTCCTCGCTCCCTCCTGGCCGTGCAGACGAAATGTTGGTCCAACTTATTCATTGGTAAAATCTTTTTTTTCATACGTTAAGTGGAAAAAACTAAAATATAATCATCAATAAAACTCTTTTTTCCTAGTCCACAATTGGCTCTGAATTACACAGTCAAGCTAAACACAAGGACGGTTTTCTTCTTGTCTCAAGGAATCTCTGTAAATTGTTATATTTAGCTTCAGGTAACATGTCCTTACTGTCAGATGGGGGATAAAAGTAAGAACATTGGAAGTAATCACCTAAAATAATCATCCCTCTTCACCTTCTCCAACAAACACTGACAGAAACTAGCTCTCATTTTATCGGGAGGATCCCTTGAAACCCCTCCGGAGACCAAAAGTGGCTCCTGAATCTTATTTTGAAATTCACCAGAACCTGAATGAAGATCTTTTCCCATTTCTTGGACATGTCCTCCCCCTCATCTCCTCTCTGCCCCTTCTGTGCTCCTCCTGCCACAGCCTTATTCTGGGTGTGAGTAACAGTGAATGGGGCGATTTGGACTGTTGGTGCATGGGACAGAAAGCTGTGGACCACTTCGTCTCAAGGGGCCTCAAGCTGAAGAAAGTCTAATTCATCTAATATCATTGTCAACCAGCGCAACAATAAACTATTAAACCTGTGTCACCGAACCAAACGAGGCCCGCAAACCATATTTGCTATTTTTGCTTTATGGCAACTCTTTATTGTAAGGTTGGATCGAGTGTTCCGCCGGAGACCAAAAGTGGCACCTGAATCCTTTTTCGGGCTTAATCAGGAACAACATAAAACAGTTTCTTGTATATATTCACCCCCTCATCTCCTCTGTGTTTCCCTGTGCCCCCCACAGCCTTGTGGGGTTTGAGTAAACGGTGAATGGGGCGATTTGGACTGTGCTGTTGGTGCATTTGTCAGAAAGCTGCAGGCAACTTCTCAAGCGGCTCCAACTCCTCCAATGCATAATATTCTAATAATCATTGGCAACTTGTGTAATGATTAATAAAGGGGACAATAAACTATTAATCCAAACCAAACATAATGAGAGCCTCCAACCACATTCCCCATTTTTGCTTGAGGCTGTGATGGTTGGATTGAGCTTCCCTCTCTCGCTGAAGGTTTGAGGCTGGAGCTGCTGTGCCATATACCCAACTGACGCCCATACATCTCCGTCGTGCGCTATGGGGAGTGGGTTGGAGTGGGGGAGGCTCCGGGGAGGCGCCGTGCGTCGTGCGCTGCAAGGCTTGGCCACGGATGTGCGCGCGGCGCTCGGTTCCCGTCAGAGCGATCAGATGCTCAGCGCGCGGCTCAACCCCGACGGCTGACCGGACGCAAGAGAGCCGGAGAAGCAGCTCCGCTCGTCGGGTGTTCTCCGTTTTCCCACGGCTGATCTTTAACGGGAATACAGCTCCGGACCGACTGCGCGTTGGCTCACGTCCCCTTGGGGGGTCGAGGGAAAAAACAGAGAGAGGGGGGAGTAGAGAGAGAGAGAGAGAGAGAGAGAGAGAGAGAGAGAGAGAGAGAGAGAGAGAGGAGCTGGACTTGCTGGGGCTCTGCGGGGTTGACAGCCTCTCTCTGGTTCGGGGAGCCTCGGGGGTGATGCTGCTGGGCGGGGAGGGTGCACGGTTTCTACCCGGTGGCGGAGGAGAAGACTATGCGAGCCGCTGCTACGACGCACCAGCACCGCCGCCGTCGTGTTTTCAGACCAAGAATTGATGATGGTGATGATTCCGCCTCCCCCAGTGGTCTTTTTCTGCTCCTCCGGATCCTACTCGTCCGGGATTCTTCTTCTCCAAACCTTGGATTATAGATGATTGTTGTGGACATTAATTTTTCTTTTCATTTCATTCACTCTGATTTTCTTTCTCTCTCCCCGGAGGGACGAGGGGGGGGTGGGATATAATAAATTGGTAGATTGAGCACCGGTGGATTTTTCGACTCCAAGTGCGCGCAATCACGCCCAAAATCAGTGAGCGACGCCTTGGTGAGGAGGAGGGGGAGGAAGAGGAGGAGGAGGAGGAGGGGGATGCCGCACCGTCCATCACCGAATATCAACAAATGTCACCGGGCTCGGATTTTGGGGAAGCCCCCCTCGGCTGGCGTTTGCGTGTAACCCGAGTGGCGCGGTGGCCGTGACAGGTGGCACCCGCCGCGCCGCGCCGCGCCAAACATTGCGGATATATGGCACAAGAAGAAAAAATGAATTATTGAAGATTTCACTCGTATCTATTTCTATTTTTATCTCGCAGGGACCTGGGGGAAGGAGGGGAAACAAGGCAACTGCAGATCCTGTCAAGATGCACTAGGCTGTAGAGAGGCAGAGGAAGAAAAAGACGCAGTCTCCAGCTAAAGCTACTTAGTGGAGATGGTTGCAATATTTGTTTAAAACGCACAGCTATGCATCCTTTACGCATGAGGCCGAGGTGATCGATTTGTTTGCCGATTGAAATGCAAGAAGCGGTTCACTCTTCGAGAGGCTTTTCCCGAGCAAAAAAACAAAAAGAGGAAAAAACAGGATGCTTCATTTTCCACTGAGAGAAAAACGCTGATGCAGATTTTTGGGCAGTTTTCTCACTCAACAATAAAACCAGAGGTGTTATTTTCTTCTCCTCTATCATTGCATTGATTTGAAAGAAATTTAATAAACACATCCCCCCCCCCCATTCATATTCCAAACGCACGACCAGAGACACCGTGCGCTTTCCCTCTCCTCTCCTCTCCTCTCCCTCCCCTCTGCTCTCCTCCTCCTCTTCCCTCCACCCCTCCCTCCCTCCCTCCATCCCTCCATCCCTCTCCACACTCAAATGGAGGTATCTTCTCGGCGCTGAAGATCTGGGAAGGAGACAGAGATAGACAGGAGGAGGACAGAGACAGAGAGAGAGAGAACCGTGCCAAACTCCATTCTGCATGTGCGTCCGGAGCCGAGGCTGATGGGGTGGTGGCATGTGGAGGTGTCACTCTGAGGTTCCCCCCCGGCTCCTTCCTAACCTCTGGCGTTTGGTGTCTGCAGAATGGCGCGTTTTGGAGACGAGGTGCCCAACAGGTATGGAGGTGGAGGAGGAGGAGGTGGTGGTGGCGGCGGTGGCGGGGGTGCCGGCGGACAAGGGGGGCCCGGCCGCGGTGGCAGCAGGCAAGGGGGGCCCCCTGGAGCGCCGCGGATGTACAAGCAGTCGATGGCCCAGAGAGCCCGGACCATGGCCCTGTACAACCCCATACCCGTCCGGCAGAGCTGCCTCACGGTCAACCGCTCCCTCTTCCTCTTCAGCGAAGACAACCTGGTGAGGAAATACGCCAAAAAGATCACCGAATGGCCATATCCTTTCATAAGCTGCTGAGGAGCCAGCCCGAGGTACTGTGCGTGTGTCTGTGTGTGTGTGTGTGTGTGTGCGCGTGCGCTGGTGCATGGCCTAGTGTGGTGTGGAGAGGTTTGGTGTTTAAATGGCACCTGCAGGGTGGAAGTTGTGAGTGTTTTCTTTTCTTGTGCTGTGAAACTAAGCTTTTTTGTTTCTTTATTCTTGGTGCATATGTGTGTGTGTGTGTGTGTGTGTGTGTGTGTGTGTGTGTGTGTGCCTGTACTCTGGTGTGGAGTGGTTTGGTGTTGAATAGGCACCTGGAGGATGAAAGTTGTGAGTGTGTTTTTTTTCTCTTTGCAATATTGTGTAGTGAGATGTTAAACTAGGCCCAAGTGTTTCTTCACGCTTGGCGTATGATGTGTTAGTATGTTTGTGTGTTTGCGTGTTAGTATGTTTGTGCGTCTGTGTGCTGTTGACTGATACATGACACAATCCTCCTGCCTCCAGACCCGCCGGCCTCAGGCTGCTCGGCCATTGATGGAATGAGAGATGGATGTTGACGAAGATGATGGTGGTTGTCATGACACCGGCAATCACAATCACGCTGGTGATTAAGATGCATCTTGAATTCAGCTCCAACCCGTTAGACCTGAGCGTGTGTGTGTGTGTGTGTGTGTGTGTGAGGTATTAGGCCTTCTGGTGTTGTGGGGACCTAAATCTTGTTACACAGCCACATTATGGGGACTTATCCTCCTTATGGGAAGACCTCACAGTATAAATCATTACATTTCAAGTTGAAGAAATGTAAGAAGTACGTCTCAGGGACATTAAAGTAAATCTAATCTGAAGTCATTAAGACAGGACTGTGTGTGTGTGTGTGTGTGTGTGTGTGTGTGTGTGTGTGTGTGTGTGTGTGTGTGTGTGTGTGTGTGTGTGTGTGTGTGTGTGTTACAGTCAGAGCTGAGTGCTGATGTCAGCATTATGAAGGCTTAAGCACCATGCAACCAGAAGGGAGAGGAAATGACTCTCCTGCTCCGTCTCTCTAATTACTACTGACCATATATGGGCGGCCGGCGGCCAGGCAGCGGAAAAAGCGGTAATTGTTGGGACGGCTCGCTCTGCTGCTGTTACAACCTG